>NW_004949225.1:280053-281980 GCF_000317375.1 Microtus ochrogaster | reverse complement strand
AGGGCTGAAATCAATAAAATAGAAACAAATAAAACAAAGAAATGATGAATCAAAGAGCTGATTTTTTGAGAAAATCAACAAGATAGAGAGACCCTTATCTAAACGAATCAAAAGTCAGAAAGAGAACATCCAAATTAACAAAATCAGAAATGAAAAGAGAGGCATAACAACAGACACTGATGAAATCCAGAGAACCATTAGGTCATACTTTAAAAATCTGTACTCCACAAAATTGGAAAATTGTAAAATAAATGGACAAATTTTTGGGTAGGCACCACATACCAAAATTAAATCAACACCAGATGAACAATTTAAATAGACCTATAACCCTTAAGGAAATAGAAACAGTCATCAAAAGTCTCCCAACCAAACTAAGCTCAAGGCCCAATGGTTTCAGTGCAGAATTCTATCAGAACTCTACCAGAAAAGCTAATACCTATACTCCTCAAATTGTTCCACACGATAGAAACAGAAGGAACATTACTAAACTCTTTTTGTGAGCCTATAGTTTCTCTGACACCAAAACCACACAAAGACTCAACCAAAAAACAGAATTACATACCAATCTCCCTTATAAACATTAATGCAAGAATACTCAATAAAATACTGGCAAACAGAATCCAAGAACACATAAAAAAATCATCCACCATGATAAAGTTGGTTTTACTCCTTAGATTCAGGGATGGTTCAACATACGAAAACCTATCAATGTAATTCACCATATAAATAAACTGAAAGAAATAAAATTATATTATCATCTCATTTTATGCTGAAAAGCCTTTGACAAAATTCAACTGTTTTTCAAACTATATGAAGAACTCAAGAAATTATACATTAAAATTCCAGATAATCCAATTAAAAAATGGGGTACAGAACTAGTCAGATAATTCTCAACAGAGGAATCTCAAATGACTAAAAGGTACTTAAGGAAATGTTCAACATCCTTAGCCATCAGGGGAATGAAATCAAAACAATTCTGAGATACCATCTTACACCAGTCAGAATGCCTAAGATCAAAAACACCAATGAGAACTTATTCTGGAGAAGATGTAGAGTAAGGGGAATACTCCTTCATTACTTGTGGGAATGTAAACTTGTACAACCACTCTGGAAATCAGTATGGCAGTTTCTCAGAAAATTGGAAATCAACCTACCTCAGGATCCAGCAATACCACTCTTGGGTATATATAATAGGATGCTTAATCATACTTTAAAGACATTTGCTCAAGTATGTTCATAGCAGCATTATTTGTAATATCCCTAATCCAGAAACAACTTAGATGCCCCTCAACCAAAGAATGGATAAAGAAAATGGACATTTACACAATGGAGTACTACTCAGCAGTAAAAAACAATGACATCTTGAAATTTGCATACAAATGGAACTAGAAAAAAACCATCCTGAGTAAGGTAACCCAGACCCAGAAAGATGAGCATGGTATGTACTCACTCATAAGTGAATATTAGGCATAAGGTAAAGGATAACAAGCCTACAGTCCGCAAGTCCAGAGAAGCTAGGTAACAAGGAGACCCCTAAGAGCACTATACATGGATCCCCTGAGAAGGGGAAATAGACAATATCTCCTGAGAAAATTGGGAGTGTGGGGGTGGGGGGAGAAGGGAGGGCAGAAGGGGAGGAGAAGGGAGGAAGGAGGGGAGGGGAGGTGAACTTGAGGTAATGGGATGGTTGAGATGGGGCAGGACAGAGGGAGAGCAAGGAAAGAGATATCTGGATTGAGGGAGCCATTATGGGGCTAACAAGAAACATGGCACTAGAGAATTTTCCCAGGAATCCACAAGGATGACCTCAGCTAAGACCCTAAGCAATTGTCGAGATGGTGCCTTAAATGGCCTTCCCCTGTAATCAGATTGATGACTACCTTAATTGTCATCATAGAACCTTCATCAAGCAACTGATGGAAGCAGA
>NW_004949225.1:278124-279953 GCF_000317375.1 Microtus ochrogaster | reverse complement strand
AATGAAATCAAAACAATTCTGAGATACCATCTTACACCAGTCAGAATGCCTAAGATCAAAAACACCAATGAGAACTTATTCTGGAGAAGATGTAGAGTAAGGGGAATACTCCTTCATTACTTGTGGGAATGTAAACTTGTACAACCACTCTGGAAATCAGTATGGCAGTTTCTCAGAAAATTGGAAATCAACCTACCTCAGGATCCAGCAATACCACTCTTGGGTATATATAATAGGATGCTTAATCATACTTTAAAGACATTTGCTCAAGTATGTTCATAGCAGCATTATTTGTAATATCCCTAATCCAGAAACAACTTAGATGCCCCTCAACCAAAGAATGGATAAAGAAAATGGACATTTACACAATGGAGTACTACTCAGCAGTAAAAAACAATGACATCTTGAAATTTGCATACAAATGGAACTAGAAAAAAACCATCCTGAGTAAGGTAACCCAGACCCAGAAAGATGAGCATGGTATGTACTCACTCATAAGTGAATATTAGGCATAAGGTAAAGGATAACAAGCCTACAGTCCGCAAGTCCAGAGAAGCTAGGTAACAAGGAGACCCCTAAGAGCACTATACATGGATCCCCTGAGAAGGGGAAATAGACAATATCTCCTGAGAAAATTGGGAGTGTGGGGGTGGGGGGAGAAGGGAGGGCAGAAGGGGAGGAGAAGGGAGGAAGGAGGGGAGGGGAGGTGAACTTGAGGTAATGGGATGGTTGAGATGGGGCAGGACAGAGGGAGAGCAAGGAAAGAGATATCTGGATTGAGGGAGCCATTATGGGGCTAACAAGAAACATGGCACTAGAGAATTTTCCCAGGAATCCACAAGGATGACCTCAGCTAAGACCCTAAGCAATTGTCGAGATGGTGCCTTAAATGGCCTTCCCCTGTAATCAGATTGATGACTACCTTAATTGTCATCATAGAACCTTCATCAAGCAACTGATGGAAGCAGATGCAGAGATCCACAGTGGAATATAAGACTGAGCTCCCAAAGTCCAGTCGATGAGAGGGAGAAGTGATAATACGAACAAAGGGGACAGGACCATGATGGGGATATCCACTGAAACAGCTTACCTGAGTTAATGGAAGCTCATCAACGTTGGCCTGACAATGGAGGAACCAGAAAAGAACCAAACTAGGCTCTATGAATGTGGGTGATAGTTGTATGGCTAGGGTAGACTGTGGGGCCACTGACAGTGGGACCAGAATTTATCCCTACTGCTTGTTCTGGCTTTTTGGAGCCCATTCTCTTTGGATGGATACCTTGTGCAGTTTAGATATAGTGAGGAGGGCCTTAGTCCTGCCTCAAAGTGATATGCTAGATTTTGTGTTACCCTCTCTGAGGAGTGGATGGGAGGTGGGGTGTGTGTGTGGGAATGTGGAAGGAGTGGGAGGAAGGGAGGGAGTGGGACCTGAGAGATTGGTATGTAAAATGGGAAAAGAAAATTAAAAAATAAAGGATAAAAAGAAAATGTCAAAACAAACAAACAAACAAACAAAAAACCCAAAATACCAAAAAATTATAAAGGGCTAAGCGGTAGTGCACACCTTTAATCCTGGCACCTGAAAGACAGAGGCAGGTGGATCTCTGTGAGTTCAAGGCCAGCCTGACCTATAGACAAAGTTACAGGACAGCCAGGGCTATCACACAGAGAAACCCTGTTTTGAAAATAGCAATAACAACAACAAAAGAAAAAGAAAAAAAGGAAAATGTCTTTGTTTGGGTTATTCTTCACCCCAGCCCCTGGCATCCATATACCCAAAGAGTCTGGAATATTTGAGTGGAAGTTACATCCCAAGCCTCCTCCCCTCG
>NW_004949225.1:275451-277209 GCF_000317375.1 Microtus ochrogaster | reverse complement strand
CCTCTGCCTCCCAAGTGTTGGGATTAAAGGTGTGTACTACCACACCCAACTACTCTCTTTCTTCCTTTTTTTTTTGTTTTTTACTTTAAGAACTTTAACTTTTAGCCTGCATATAATTTTAACACACTGTAAATCATTTAAAGGTTTTTTTTGTTTTGTTTTTGAATCTCTCTTTACTGTATCTCTCTCTCTCTCTCTCTCTCTCTCTCTCTCTCTCTCTCTCTCTCTATCTGACCACATGAACCTTTAAATTACTGAGCAATATGGGTAGGATTAAAGCTGTGGCTTTGCCGGCTAGATCCAGCCCATTCCTTAGCTTTCCAGCCTCATGGCGGAGGTACTGCTGGAGCCATTTTTATCGCCACAACTCTGTGGTGTTTCAAAGTCCCTGCCAGCAAGTAAGTTGCAGTATTCTGCTCACAGCTCACACTCATTCGGACTGACTGCCTGAAAGAGTCAGAGTTTGCCCTGGCAGGACAGACCAGAAAGCCAGCATTTTAAATAAAACAGCACAACTTTTTTCCTGCTACGGCTGAAAACCGAAAAGCATGCATTCAGCTTTCATCAACACCGTTTATGTGTTTTGTGGTAGGACCTCTTAAAAGAGGTGCAGGGTTTTGCAGCTGAAGCTGAGTCAGGAAGCCTCTCTTAGATGAGAGCACTTGCTTGCCTCTAGCAAGCAGAGCAGACCCGAGAGATTACTGCTACCAAGAAAACATGCTTTACTCTTTCCCAAGCTTTCTCACTCCTTCTGTGGATGCAGTTGTCCACACGTTAGGTGTCATTCTGCCGCCCGGCTCCTGGCCGCCTGCTAGCTTATGCCCCGAAATAACAACACACAAATTGTATTCATTTAAACACTGCCTGGCCCATTTGCTCTAGCTTCTTACTGGCTAATTCTTACATCTTGATTACCCATTTCTATTAATGTGTGTAGCACCCCAAGGTGCGCTTACTGGGAAGATTTTAGCCTATGTCCATCCTGGGTTGGAGCTTCATCAGCTCTGCCCCAGAGAGGAGAGGAAATGGCATCTGTCTGAGGCGTCTTACCTCACTTCCTCTTCCTCCCAGTATTCTGTTCTGTTTATTCCACCCACCTATGTTCCAACCTATCAGGGCCAAGCAGTTTCTTTATTAATTAACCAATGACCTTCCTCCATCAGGAAACTGCAGTTCTTAATCTGTTTTTCTCACTGCAATACCCAGCCTTTTGATATATAATGCTGATTCCCTGCAGTGAGCTAATTATTTTTAATCCTGGCAGATAAAATTGAATGTGTTTATCAAGTGCAATGCTTTGGGGACATATACATTGTGAACTGACCACACCTAGCTAATTAACATTACACTCAGGCAGTCTTCAAATTTATTATTACAATAATCACCATTTTGTACAATAGAGCTGTTGAATTCATTGATCCTACCTAACTGTAATTTTGTAAGTTTGTCAGCCTCTATCCTCATACCCTCAAATCCAAATGTCAGCCCTAGTAAATAATACCGTATATTAGTTCTTTTATTTCACGTGTTATGTGCACTTGTGTGCAGGTGTTCAAGAGGACATGTGTCAGGACATATGGAGCAATACTTACAGATGGTTGAAAGCCTAACATGGCTGCTGGGTAGCAAACTTAGCTTACATGCAAGAGTAATAAACACTCTTAATCACTGAGGCAACTCTACGGCCCCTAATGTGGGCTAAAGATGATAGAAGACCTGAATCTGAGTAAAGTTATTTAATGTGTTTGCATGCTGGTG
>NW_004949225.1:272435-274551 GCF_000317375.1 Microtus ochrogaster | reverse complement strand
GATTATTGCATTGACTCTGAGACTTATTGGGGTGCAGAAACTTTTCAGTTTTACAGCTTGGTCTTGTGGAGGCATTTTCTCAATTAAGGTTACCTCCTTTTAGTTGACTCTAACTTGTGTCAAGTTGGCATAAACCTAGCCACTATAACCAGGGAACCCCAGGGATCCTCCTGCCTCTGCCTTTCCGGCACTGGGATTTCTGTATCCTGGGAACTAAATTGGGATCCTGCAAAACTTTACTGACTGAACTATTTCTCAGGCCTGGATCTTCTGACATCGTTTATTAAGCTGTTTCTTTTCATACATATTTTATTTTTTGGTTTCAGTTTTGGTTTGTTTTTGTCATATGAATTTTCTTGAATTAATTATTTTCTGTAGTCATTTCTAAGAAACTCTGGCTGTTTCAGGAGCACAGTAACTTTTGTAAATGTTGTTAATAGTGGGGAAGCTTTTTAGTCGATATCTCTCTACTACCAAGTTCAAATTTAAATCATACATTAAATTATTTTTACCCATCCTCTTGGTAAAAATAACTGGCATTTTGACCCAGGAGCAACAAAATTATTGGTTTGGCACCATGCTGTTCAGTACCCATGCTGTTAGAGTATATTAGTCTTCATTAGCACTTTTTCCACCTCCCAGAAGAATCTCATGTATCTGCTCTGATATTTGACCTCATCTCTGGCCATATAAATTGCTTTGGCTAGTAATTTTTAAAGACACCATCATATGGCACTTTGGGGAAGAGTTGTAGGAAAGCTCTGCCATTCGTGATTGCTGTGCTCAGGGCGTCTACAGATGTGTCCAACACAGAACTGCAAACTTCCTCTGACAACTATATTGTATACCAGCAAAGGGTGTTGACTTCGCAGATGGCAGTGGTTGTGCTCAAGAAGCATTGCATGTGCCTGTCCAGGGCTAACTGTGTGGTTATCAGAAACAGGGACTCTTCTGTTGGAGAGCTAGGCTCAAATGGCATGGTCAGAAAAAAAGAAACAAGCCTTGATCTTTGCAAGCCTCTAAAGCAGTGGTTCTGAACCTGTGGGTTACAATCTTTGGGCATCAAACAACCCTTCCACAGGGGTCACCTAAGACCATTGGAAATGTCAGATAGTTACATTATGATTCGCAACAGTAACAAAATTACAGTTATAAAGTAGCAACAAAATAAGTTTATGATTAGGGGTCACCACAATGTGAGGAACTGTGTCAAGGGTTGCAGTGTTAGGGAGGTTGAGAACCACTGCTCTATAGGTTTTGCATTGTCGGTAACCCAGCCTTGCTTAGCTTCTTCTAATGGATACAGCAATATTTGGAGAACCTACTGACAAGAGACTATGAGTCATTTTGCATCCAGAATATTAGTATAGCAAAATGTACACACAATTTGGTGATACATGGGATTAGGAGTCAAGCAAGAGTTTATCTGTGAATGTGTTTCAAGGATGTTCAATAATTGCCCCAGAGCAAACCATTTTGTTTCCAAAAATAGAATTCAGAGGTATCATCAAGAGAAGGCGTTTTCATCCCATGCTTATTCAGTCCCAGTCCAGCTGGCCTTGGTGAGCTCCCAATAGATCAGTTCCGCTGTCACAGTGGGTGGGCGCACCCTTCGAGGCCCTGACTTCCTTGCTCATGTTCTCCCTCCTTCTGCTCCTCATTTGGACCTTAAGAGCTCAGTCCGTTGCTCCAATTTGGGTCTTTGTCTCTATCTCGATCCATCGCCAGATGAAGGTTTTAAGGTGATATGCAAGATATTCATGAGTATGGCTATAGGATAGGGTCATTTCAGGTTCCCTCTCCTCAGTTGCCCAAGGCACTAGCTGGGGACATCTCCCTGGACACCTGCGAGCCCCTCTAGAGTCAAGTCTCTTGCCAACCCTAAGATGGCTCCCTTAATTAGGATATATATTTCTCTGTTCCTGTATCCACCCTTACTTTATCCCAACCATCCCATTCCCCCAAGCTCCCCCCATCCTCCCCTTCTCACGGTTCTCACCCCATTTCCCCTTAGCCCCATGCCACCTCACCCCCAAGTTCCCAGTTTTTGCCCGGCAATCTTGTCTACTTCCCCTATCCAGGCAGATGACTGTATGTTTTTCTTTGGGTTCACCTT
>NW_004949225.1:266541-272280 GCF_000317375.1 Microtus ochrogaster | reverse complement strand
AAGAAAGACAGCCCTGCAGCAGGAGCTGGGGGAAGGGGGTTTGTGCTCTCTTCCGGGACACTGTACCCCTGGATAGCACACACTCACCCGTCCAGATGGGATTCCTCAGCAACTAAACAGGGCCGCCCGGTAGTCCAGTGATCCGGTGACCTGGCACTCGGTTTTGATCCTAATACATGAACTGGCTTTGTGGGAGCCTAGCCTGTTTGGATGTTCACCTTCCTGGACCTAGATAGAAGTGGAAGGACCTTAGACTTCCCGCAGGGCAGGGAATTTGGACTGCTCTTCAGTCTTGAGAGGGAGGGGAAATGGAGTGGGGGGAGGGGCTGATGTGTGGGAGGAGGAGGAGGGAAATGGGAAATGGGGAGGAGGCAGAAATTTTAATTAAAAAAGAATAAAATAAAAAAAATTAAAATGAAGAAGAGGTTCCAAAACATTAAAATTGAAAAAAAAAAGAGAAGGCGTTAATAAAGCTCTTAAGGTCAACATCCAGTAATTGAATTATGTCTTTATTTAGAAGACAAATGGAATGTGGAAAGTGTTCTAAGCATCCGTGCAGGCAACAAATAATTATTCACCACCTCACATCTTCATCTCTTGTTTCAGCAATGCGGCATTAGGTGTGGGCAAACAGAGCTCTTCCTCAAAGGAACCATCTTTGTGTCAAAATGACAATGTGTGTTCCCACCTATGTAGTGGTAGCAGCAGACAGTCAAGACAGCAACCTCTGAGAGATCACTCTTGCTTGTTGCTTGAAGTCAACTACGAGCAGTTTTGATTATTTAGTGACCGAGGTCATCTCATAAACAGACACTATGTATGTGTAAGATAGGTAACAGTCGATCTTGATCTTGTGGAACAGTGTTCAAAGTATATGTTACAACCTTACAGTTTCGAATTAACAATCATACATCTTGGGGGTTTTAGAGAAAATAACTAAAATAATCTTTGTAATCTATTTTGTGCTCTTTTCTTCGACACAGTAGCCTCTTAACATAGCAGAAATATTGCTAGAAGTGAACTGTCCAAAAATTCTTTTTTTTTAGCTTAAACTTTTGTCTATATCATTTTATGTTTTTCCTTTTTTAAAATTTATTTATTTATTTATTAAAGATTTCTGCCTCCTCGCCGCTACCACCTCCCATTTCCAAAAATTCTTTACTAACTTTGCAATCAAACAATGAAGCCTAGATAGGTCATTCTACAGGGCGGATGGAAAACTACACTTAACTCCAGTGGACAGAAGAGGGCACTGTAGGCAGACTTTTAGATATATCAACACTACTGATGCAGTAGAGATTTCTGATGTGCTCTAATATAAATGTTAGCATTCTTTTAAAAGTATAGTACAAAAGTTGGGTGTTATATGTATCTGTGAATTGATGTTTGTTTTGGGGTCAAAAAATAATTTTTCAAAGAGAATTCTGGGTTTGTTATTAAAGATATCTGTTCATAAATGTGACCAATCTTTTAGGATCAAGCTCAGTTTCCAGTTCACTTCAACTGAGGGTTAAAATGGACTCAAAATGACAAGAAAAAGGAAGATTTATCTGTGCACTGGGGTTTGTCCCCTCCTTATTATTTCTGCTAAGGGCTCTCCTGCCCAATGAAGCTTGCAATCCACCTCCTCCTTCACCTTGGCTGGCTGTGGTAATGTCTTCTATACGCTGTCCCTGGTTAACACCCAGGAAAATCCCATTGCTCCCAGTTCTCTGAGATGGTTACACTGATGCTGCCCTGCCACAGTGCTACAGATGCTGCTAATATGCCAAAGATCACTGGCCATGCCAATTCTGCTGATATGAGTGAACCGTACAACATATTGTCACCACCGCTGTTTAAGAATAGCTCAAGCCAATTCACTTTTCAACACAAACAAAGCTCTTTAATCTTATTTTGAACAAGCCTCAAAATATGCCTGGTCTTGCCTGTAACCTAGAAGAAAGACATTTCACAACCAAGTTTGGATCTGAAATGTTAGGGCAGTTTGTATTGCTAATGTTTGCAGGGGGCAAAAATGTCTACGCCTTGCATATACAGACAGATGTGCTCTGCTGTGGTCAGTTATGACAGCTACTCGGCTCTTTGTTTCTGGAGAAGCTCAACCTTGAATTCTAGTAGCACTATTTATTTTTGTGATGTGTATAGAGAGCTCTCACACAAAGGAAATCGGACAGTTGAGACCTCTGGGCACTAATTTTCTGTCACACCATTCAGCTCCCTTTGTCAGCTATTCCTGCCACTCTGGAAAAAAAAATGGTGTTTGAATGAAAAGCTCCAGAAATGCCCCAAGGTTGATGATAACAGCTTGATTTCCAAGTGAGTATTCTGGGGCGTCTGACTAAACTCCCGTGTTATTAATCAACTCTAGACTTCTGAATTATTTCTGTAATTCTTTAGTGAGCAGGATAAGTTTTATTTGTGATCGCTACCAAAATGTTGAAGATGTTGGAAACTAATTCATATAGTTTATCTTGGTTTCCCAAGGCTTCTAGTAGTGTGAAAATATTTCCAGTTCCTTGAACTATTCATCACATGACATGTCGAATAAATCCCCTATACTTTCAGAAAGAGCCATGGCGAAATGCAGCATGTCTTAGGTCTATAGGTAGCAACATATAGTTGCCAAAGATGATAAAGTTTTTATTTTACAATAGTTCCAAAAATGGGAAATAATTTAAGTTCAGCTCAAAGCATGCTCAGGATCTGTATGCTAAAATATGGGAACAAAATAAAAAAGAAAGCCCTGAGCCTCTGAAGACAGATATCAGATGTATGCGTATAAAGAATTATACTTGAGTTATCAACTATCCTCTATTCAAATTGGGGAGATGATTGTGCGAGTCTATACTGATCTTAAAAAAGATTTATTTTTAAATTCTATGATTGTGTCTTTGTATGGATATGAGTGTGGCTGCTCTTGGACATCAAAAGAGAGTATAGGATCCTCTGGAACTGGAGTTGCTGGTGGTTTTATGCTGCCAGATGTGGGGTGTAAATCTGGGATTTGAACTCAGGTCCTTTGCAAGAGCAGCAAGTGCTCTTAACCATTGGACTATCTGCCCAGTCCCCATGTGGGTCATCGAGCTGATAGCACTGCATGGCGAAAGGAATATCTCAAATTTGCAGTCACATTCATAGCCCACACTTAGCTCCTACATCCACAGATACAACACACACACACCACATAATCTTAATATATACACGCGTATGTTGGTAAGGAGCTGTGCTTGGATATGTGCATTTGTTGAAACCTGCCAGTGCTCAAGGATAAGCTTTTGTTATAGAAACTGTATCTGAATAAAGATTGTTTAAAATAAAAAAAATGAATCAATGCCGAGGCACTGAGACCAGAACAGAATGTCGTGCTTCAGGCACTGACTAGTGAGTGTTAAGTGGGACCGAGCTCCTGTTTTGTTACAGGCTGTAAAGAGTTCTTCTGTTTAATCAATGTGAGAAGCTTTACTAAGCAACCACGATGTACAGAGCACTGTTCTCTGAGTGCTCTGGGGATGCGATGTTTTTTGTGTCTTAAATGTCCTCTCAGAACCACATCAGGAATTATATGACTATGTCGTATGGAATGGACACAGTCACTTCTCTGCCTTGCTTCTGAAGGTATAAACTTTGAATATCAGCAGAAATAATTGAGAAATACAAATAAGAAGCTCCACAAAATAACTGCACTCGGGTAGCTTGGAATTAAAACAAGTGACAGAAAATGTTAGCCTGTTACATGATCTGGTTTATAAACGCTTTCGAGTCACAAATCCCATCCAGAGGGAAAACCGAGAATCTGCTAGATACTCTTACCTGCTTTCAACAAACTATTTTGCTCACTATCTATAGACAGTTTTGCTGGGTGAGGTCAGTGTTGCTCAAACTGATAAGGTTTCAGCTGCACAAGAAAAGGCTGGCTTTGCCTCTTGGACCCAGAACACGCATTATGTTTTACTAAAGAATACGTGATGTCTTGTGACCCTGGGAGATGACGCTGTGAACGAGAGCAGAGGGAAGGAAGCTGCTGCGGATGTGAGGGGAAGCTCGTGATGCCCCAGAGTTCATCACGGGAGAAAACGACGAGAAAAACATTTCTTTATGCTTCATCATTTCTTTATGCTTCATCATGAGTCCAGGCTCCTTTCTTAGCAGGACTTGCCGCTAGCCTTCTGTTTTGTGTTAGGGGTGTGGGGCTGTCAGGATTTTGTTTGGGCTGTGTATCAGGGTCAAAGATGAGACATTTTCGAATAAGAGCTTTGTGTATCCATTTCTAATTCTTCCCAGGCCATCATCCCCTTGCATTCATCCTTAAACCTTAATCTTCAAAAGAAAAGAAGTGATGAAAACTTGAGCTATCTTACCAAAAAAATTACAAAAGATTTGAAACTTTAGGTGATACTTTTAGAAATTGGCACATGTGGCTGACTTTAGAAAAAAAACACTGAGTTAAGATTCCTCTTCTACAGGAACGCTTCTACTGACGTCTGTCGGTACACCCGCGTCCAGAGTAAAGTAAGGTTCCTCTTCTACGGGAATGTTTCAGCTGAAGTCTGTCGGTATGTCCACATCCAGAGTGAGGCCAATTCTGAGAGGCGACAGTGGGAACATGGGACTAGACTTTCTGTTGAATCCTTGGCAACCGAGGTAGTTTGAGAATTAAAGTATTTTTATATTGTTTACTTCTACTTCAGTAGTTTAATTTGCTCAAACAGCTCTGGCCACTTGACTCTGTCATTATAGGGTAATGACAAAACCTGTCCCACTGTGCCTTCCCTTGTAAATTCTGAACATAGATGGCTGGCTGTACTTCAACTCAACTTAATAGGTGTGAAAGCGTTCGTTACTTAAAGCCTTGAAATCTCATAGCATGTTCATATTTGGTCTGAACTGGCTTTTAGTTTTGGCTTCAAAATATTTGTGTCCCAAGGGTAATATAACTTTCCTTATAGCTATTTATATGCTTGAACTTGAGGTTGTAGAAATTTATTTTAACAGAAATAAGAAGCATTAAATAGATACTGAAAACCTTATAAAGCCTGAGAAAAAGACCTTCAATACCTTATAGAATCTGGGAAATGGGGGCTGGAGATTATATGAGTAGCTCAGTGGCTAAGAACACACTCTACTTCAGCAGATGACCTGACTTGGATTCTAGCCACCCCCACCCCCCGCTTTGGGCAGCTCACAACCCTCTCTAATTATAGCTGCAGTTTTATAGGCTACCCTGGGCCTCTGCATTCACATGCACACCCCATATACCTGATCCAAAGTAAAATAAATATTAAAAAAGAAATCTGGGAAAAACGAAATCTGGAAATGACTTATGAAGTCTTAGCTGGATTGTGGGTTTGTGAGGCTAAACTTGCTGAATTCTTATTTTATCATTGCACATTCATTGCTCTTGTGAAAAACTGAAAACTACAAAGTCTTTAACATTGGATCTGTAGCAAATGCAATTTTGAAGGGAGATTTGGGATTATAGGACTGATTGCCATGGAGCAGGATCTAGGTAGAAAAGGTGTAGGTAAACTTAGGAGGTGAGGAAAACATGACGGGAAGAAATCCTTTGGAGCTCTGTGAAAGTGTGGTAGAATTTAAATTGGGAAGGATGAGAGTAATGCTGGCTGATTACTATTTTGATTAAAGTCAGAAGGAATTGAGAATAAACACGGGATGGATGACTAATTTCTCTCAGTGCGGGATCCCGAAGGTCAGTCTTCATTCTTTTTTTTTTTTTTT
>NW_004949225.1:264600-265991 GCF_000317375.1 Microtus ochrogaster | reverse complement strand
TTTTTGAGACAAGGTTTCTCTGTAGCTTTGGAGCCTGTCCTGGAACTAGCTCTTGTAGACCAGGCTAGCCTCAAACTCACACAGATCCACCCACTTACCTCTGCTTCCCGAGTGCTGGAATTAAAGGCATGTGCCACCACCACAGGCTCAAAACAGATATTTTTAATAAAATGTATTTCATGTATTTTATTACCCCTTTGACTAAAATTTAGCTTATCCTCTCAGGTATCTGTGAGCTTACACATATTAATGAGTATCATGAGATTTTTGAAATGTTTGGATGTTTGTCTTGTTTGTGTGTATATGTGTGTGTGCATGTTGTGCTTGCCTGTGTTCGTGCCTGTGTGTACACACATACATGTAAAGTCCAGATGTTGATTTTAGAATGTCTTCTTCTATTGTTCTTTGCCTTATCTTTTTGTGATAAATTGGACTCTCACTGAACCCATAGCTCACTTATTGTGTAGACTAGTTGGCCAGTGAGCTCAGAGGATTCATCCTGTCTCTGCTTCTCTGAGGCTGGGATTTCAGGCTTTTGTCACCACACTTGACTTTTACGTAGGTTCTGGAGGTTGAACTCAGGTCCTTATGTTTGAACTTTTCCCATAGAGCCATTTCCCCAGTCTAACAGAAGACTTTCCTAAGATGCTTAGGCATGGGGCATACGTCTGTATTCCTAGATTGAGGTGGCAGAGACAGGAGGATCTCAGGCTAGCCAGTTTAGCCGAACCAGTGGGTACAAGCTCAGCAATAGAGGCTGTCTCAAAAATTAAGGTGGAACTCAGTGGAGGAAAATGCCTGACATGGCTCTCACATGCACACAGGCATATTGGCTCATAATGAAACATGCACACACATCATACAAAACACTAAACACACTTGGAATATAATACATATGGAATTCACACAAGTAGAGAAAAATGGCAACAGAAGGTAAATGACTTTCTGTGAAATGTCAGGAACTGAGCTGCACAGGAAAGCCTACCATACGGGAGTGGGAAACACAGAAACCGTCCCGAAGGGCTGAGAGCTCAGGCTGTGAAGCTGAAGGAGATTACGGGGCAGCGTCAATATTACGGGGGCAGCGTCAATGTCTAGAAATGAGCTAAGTAAGCAAGAGGGGAGAGAGAGCGTGCATTTTCTAAACTAGCAGAGCCATCTAGGTTGTCTGATTGCAGAACGTGAGGAGGGCTTGATGGATTCAAGATGGAAAAAGTCGACCGGGTTACACTTTAGAGGAAGTCAAATGATGAAAATAAGGAGTTTGCATTTTATCTGGGAATATTTATGTATTATATAAAGTTTTAGGGAGCATTTCCTTTTCATGCTGCCTGTCATATGCCTAAACTCTTTGATTTGTAGGGAATTCATATAGGATTTTATGAATCTCT
>NW_004949225.1:258171-264443 GCF_000317375.1 Microtus ochrogaster | reverse complement strand
GAATGAGTGTCAGCTTGTGATCTAGACTGGATCTCATGATAAGAAATCTAAAACCGGAAATCAGAAACTGGTGTGTCACAAAAGGCGCGTTAGAAGCTGCCCTCCTTCTGGCAGGCACAGTAACAAATTCCTACCGTGGAAGTGATTGAAGCGCACGCTTGCTCAGGGCACCGCAGCTCGTAGTGGCCTGAAGCAGCAGGGAGGATTCCATCGTGGGTGCCCAGGCTCATCCGGCAGCTTTGCTTCGGGTCCCTCCCAAAACTGAAAACGACATAGCTATGTCCTGTACAGCTTGTTTGTTACTGAAAATTTCAAACCCACAAAAGTAGAGATCACACTCAGTTTTGAGTTTTGGCCAGGATACTTTGTAGGCATCTTTTTCATGATTGCCACAATTCAGGAAGTGTACAATGGCCAGTTGTTTCTCCTTTGGTCGCCTGCAGATTGACTAAGTGGTTCAGGTGTAATCAACTGGTCCTAACAGGAAGCTCCAATCGGCATGTTGCTAAGCAGCATTGACTGGTGCTAGAGAATGACACGGGAAAGAATAAGAAACTAAATTTATTCAAGGAGAGGAAATTTATGGGAACAATTTAAGCTAATCTGTGAGACGGTTCACTTCATATATTTGACCTCAGAACTGGTGGTCCTTCCTTTCTTATACACAGCGCCGACTCCCAAAAAGCAGCATGATCAAATGTCTAAGGAGTTTATAATGGTAAACGGTAAGCGATTGCATATATGCTTGCCAGTGTCAAGTGTTTAAAATTTTTTTGAACTATGTCCTACTAAAAGGAGTTTCATGAAGAGGCGAGCCTAACGATGGGATTTTGCTTACTGGCTATTCCGAAATCAGCAGAAATATGTGAGAAAATGTACACTCGTCTTCCTGGCACCTTCTATGGCTCTTATCAGGGGAGGTGAGAACAAAAATCTGCCCTGGGGTTGTTTGGCATGACCTGGAATGGTTTTGAAAAAGAGTCAGCTTAAAGATATGAATACTTTCGTAATGATCATAATGATACTTATTATTAGACCATTAGAATAAACGATTAAATCATTAGAATAGAAATGGAAAACTCTAAAATGCAAAAGGTGTTAGCTGAGCTTCATCCAAATGTAGCTTACTTATGTGATAAGTACTTGCTTTCCCATCTTGTCCTCAGTGAAGGCTCCCCTCTGTGATGGAGGCTCCACCCCACACCTCACCAGTCTCTCTCCAGTACTTTTGGTGAGGTTCTGGCCTTGCTTTCTAAGTACAGGTCTTACAATAGTTAAGACGCCTTTTCGCGTGAAACACCTGGAAGGATGCGTAAGGAACAGTAGGTGTACCAGGCGGTAGTGGTGCATGCTTTCGATCTCAGCACTTGGGAGGCAGAGGTAAGTGGATCTCAGTGATTTCCAAGGCTAGCCTGGTCTACAAAACGAGTTCCAGGACAGCCAGGGCCATTACACAGAGAAACCCTGTCTCGAAAACCCAGTAAACAAACAAACAAATAAGACACAGTAGGTGGTCAGCATAGGCTATCCATCATTACCCGCTCGCACTATTTTCAAACATTTTCAAACTACTTTTGATAACAAAATATTTCCTGATGTCCTAGCCAGAGCTTCCCAGGTTGTTTAATGCTCCATCGCTGCCCTCAGGCTCTAGAGCCCTGATTGGGTAGTGAAGGAATAAAGTGATAGCAGAAACATGTACACATGGGAAAATATGGTTTTGGGGGGGGGGGTCCAGGCTCTCTGATGGAGAAACCACAGCACCATGGAAATTCAGTATGTTTATTCTGTTACAGTTGATCATGGACGCAGGGTTATTGCATGCAGCTGAACATGGAGGTGGGGTTATTGCATACAGATAAAGCATGGAGGCAGGATTATCATATACAGCTGAACATGGAAGCAGAGTTAGTTAACCTCATTGGGAGCAATCTTCAGGCCACAAACATCCAGCAAGGAGAAAAATATATAGGGTGGACATTTTTTGTACACACTGTTAACATTTGCATTCAGACCCAAGGAAGGCTTCTTTCCCACTCCCATGGGATGAGGGACTGGGATACTTGGGGTGTCTGTGTCCTTGTCAAAGAATGCACATTTACCTACAACATTCTTCTGGACTCTTAGATGTGCCATCATGCACACTCTGTGATCATGAAAAAACATTTTGATGAACTGTTATTTGATTTGACACATTAATTTATTTAAATATATGTCAAAATTAAGGTTGGTAATTATAACTAGAGTTTTCTGAATTGACAATGTAAAGGTTTATGTCAAGACACTAATGACTAAGTCCTCTTTATACAGTGGCTTTCAGTTACCCAAAACCAAAAGATGTACATTCATTATTACTGACTTACAGGACTATAGAATGCTAGAGGAAATGACTTTACATCCTATTAGCAACCCTGCGTTTGTGCTAGGAGACCAGGAGTGTTGCTGGCTGTGCCTTTATCTCTGTTGGTAAACCCTGAGCAGGTTGTCTGAGATGTCTTGACTATGTTTGATTGCATGTTAAAAGATACTGTAACCCATATGCTTTGCCAGCCAGCAAGTATAAACAAGGCATGTCTATGTCCCAGGGACATCAGTTTTTGCAGTCTCTTGCTCCTCCAAGTTCCTGTCACCCAGCAGTCTCTGCAGATGTTTGCTTCTGATGTTCTTGGGTGGGGGAGTGAGACGCCCACTCAAGTGCTCTTTTTAATAAGTCTGCTGTAGTTTCTCTGTAAACAGAGACTGTGCTTTCATTTCCTGGCCACCCAGAAATTATATTAATTACAACACTGTTTGGCCATCAGCTTGGGTGTATTCCTAGCTAGCGCTTACATCTTAAATTAACCCATTTCTATTAATCTGCGTACCACCACCAGGCTGTGGCTTATCAGTAAGGTTCTGGCGTCTTTTTCCTTTAACAGCTACATGGCATCTCCCAAATAACTGACTCAGAGACTAAATATGAATTATAAATGCTCAATCAATAGCTCAGGCTTGATACTAGCTAACTCTTACACTTAAATTAACCCATAATTCTTATCTATGCTCTGCCACATGACTTGGTACCTTTTCTTAGTATGATATTCTATGTTGCTTCTCTTCATTTGGTGGGGACTCTCTGACTGTGCCTTTTCTCTTCCCAGAATTCTAGTCTGGCTCTTGTGCTCAAACTCTACCTGCCCGGATATCAGTCATTGACTTAGAACTGTACATATTCATAGTGTACAACAAAAAGATTGTTCTAAAGCACCTACTATCCCTACTTGGCGTTTTGTCAATACAGCATCAGTCTTGTTTTCCTTGTTATCGGTGTCACATGAAGTCATTTGTGAATCTTCTTCCTTCAGTGTCCAACTTTATTTTTTCCTTCCCCATTTTCCCATACCTAAAGCCTACCAACTCATGGAAACAGAATATTTCAAACAAAATTGACCTCTTCAACTCTACTATATATGTGCATATATTATGTATAATTGTATATATTTTTAGTGGATAGCTACTTATACATAGAAGTTAAATTGAATAATATATTTGAATAAATATATATGAATATATAGTTGAGTTGAATAAATAAATAAATATATATATATTTAAAGCCAACTTGTAAAAAATTATTTACGAATTCATTTTATTTTTTGTTTATGTGTGTGCATCTGTGTGTTCACACACATGTGCAGGAAGTGTTGTAAGCCAGAAGAAAATGTTAGGTCTACTGGAGCTGGAGTTACAGGCCGTTGTGAGCTGACCAATGTGGGTGCTGGGGATTGAACTCTGGTCCTCTGGAAGAGTGGCAAGTGCTCTTAACCACCAAACCATCTCATTATCTTCAAAGATTATTTTTTTAAATCAGCATTTCTAGTTATGACTACAATACTTCAGAAACTAAAAAAATGATTTGTCTAATGTCTAAACCTCTCCTAGGCCCCTTATGTCACATGGCATATAGCAAATCTATAATCTAATACTTCCCAGACGTCTGTAGCATCCACCGTCCGTGATTAATGTCCTGTGCACACTGCTGCTGCTTCATTTCCTCAGTGCTTCTGAGAGGCACAGACAGGAGATCTTGGTTTGTTCGTCGTTTCTGCAGCAGGGTCTCTAGTCGTAGCTCAGATCGACCTTGAATTTGTGATCTTTCTGCTTCAGTCTTCTGAGTGTAGGGTTATAGGCAACTTCCACTTTTCCCTGGCAACAAGAGTCTTGACCACTGGTATAAATGCACCTCCATTTTTACCTAGCTGCTGGGTAATACAAACTTTGAGATAGTTCAGTTCTTTTGGATTCCCTTTTCACCGTTTAACATCAGCTGAATAACTCTATTGTTAACCCAACCCTCATCTTGATTTCTAGTCTGGGTTTTTCTGGATTTTGCTATTGAAACTTAAAATCAAATTATATACATTTAAGATTTCTAAATGATTTTAAAAAATAAATTTATTTAATTTACCACAGTTGCCCCTTGCTTCTCTCCTCACAGCCACATCCCCACCCCCTCTTCTGCTCCCACCTCCCAATCTACTCCTCTTCCAGTTCTTGTTTAGGAAAGACTTAGTGCTCCCCTGTTGTTTTGTTTTCCATTAGCTGCCATTGACAATGATCTGAAGATACTAAATGGAAAATTCCACGAAGAACAAATCCATAAAATTTAATTTTTCCCACAGTATATTCTTATAATTGCTCGATTTAATTAATGGTGTCATAAATCTCTTATCATTCCTAGTTCATAAATTTTACCAAGGGTGTTCACAACTAGGATAAAACAGTAGTTAGTATTGTCTGTAACTTCAGGCATATACATGGGGGAGGTCTTAGACTATCTCCTCTCATGGGTGTAGGGGAACTACAGAATATATGAAAGGGACATGGCATCGTGGGGCCGATGAGTACAAACAAAATGGAAGAGAATGAACCACAGTAGTTCACAGGAGGAGCACACAAAAAACCCAGTGGGGATCGTGAGGCAGGCATGCTGTGAAGCAGAGACGTGGAATCTGAGCAGGTTTGGCTGGGTGGAGGTGAAGCTGGTAAACCACAGTGGAAGGTGTTATTATACTGATTTTCCAGGGAAGAATTTTCTGTTTCTTTCATGTCTATCCTCACTTCATTTTTCGGTGCCTTTTAAAAGCAGTTCATTTTCATTAATCATCCTTGATTAAATTTCTTTTTTTCCCCCACAATCTGAATAGTAAACAAAACTTTTAATGCTTGACCACTGACCTGGTTAATTAAATCTGATAGATTAATAAACCTTTTGCTCAGGGTTATTTTAAAAACTGAAATTTCAATGAGGCTGCTTTATTATTCCCAGCAGATCTCACGGGAAATAATCTACTTCGTTTATCAGTTTCTTGGGGAATGGAGAAGCTCATTAAAATTGAGCAGCTGAAATTTTTTCTGTTCCCATTTCTTCTCCTGTCATTCCTTCACTTTAAGTCCATTTCCCCTGTCACGCCCAGCTACAGGAAAATAGAGTTCACTCTGTCTTGAGAGGCGTAAGGCATATGGGAAGATAAGTTAGTGCTACATCCTTTAACATGAGGGATGTGGGCACCTGGGGGTTTTAGTATGGGGTCTTCCAGGAGCCAGTCCCCAGCTGATAGCCTGCGACAACACTGTAAGCTTCACTGTTGCAAGTAGGTGCCATTTTCTTTTTGAACCCTTTCCTATTATCATAGACATTTAATTCTCTGATGCAGTCTTTAGCTTGTATAACATATATGTCACATTCTTTATATTTATGGTTGTGAGCCTAGCCTTTAACGGCTGAGCCATCTCTCCAGCCCTATATGTCACATTCTTATGTTGACATTTGTTGTCTGGGCTCATTGCTGGTTTTCAAGACAGTGGACTAGTTTTCTTTTTAGAGCAAAGAACAAATCAGAAAGACATAGGCTCAGCTATGAAGAAACACATAGGTTCAGATATCGATCTGTTTGAGTTCAAATCCAGATTTAACCATTTACTATGTCTGTGATCTTAAACTTCCTCTCAGGTTTTCTCTGACACAGAATGGAGACCTGGACAACAGCACGCTGTCAGTGTGGGATTAGATTAATACATATGATTGGGGCGAGTGCAAGTTTTATACACCTACTGTTTAAGCATTTTTTTGTAGAGCTTTTCTTGAAAGACCCCTGTCCAGCTTGCTCAGCAGCTTAGCACCAGATGAAAGACCCCCCGCCCAGCTTGTTAAACAACTTAGCACCGGTAACAACATTTTGCAAGGCTTGTACTGAATATTCAGGGTTTTAACAAAGGGCAGTTTAGAAGCTGCC
>NW_004949225.1:253153-256766 GCF_000317375.1 Microtus ochrogaster | reverse complement strand
TTATTTATTTATTTATTTATTTATTTATTTTTAAACCCTCAAAGCTTCAACTTGGACTTCCCGGAGAGCCTGAAATTGAATTTCCATTCTTCAACCCCCATCTCTCTTCGGCTTTTTAGTTCCCCAAATTTCAAAGTCTGCATTAGTCTATGTGGCCAAAATCTTGAAGCAAGGTTACTGCTTTTAGGGTGAAGAACTCGTTTTCAAAATGCCAAGTCTCTGTGTGGGTTTCAAGTACTTGACCTAACTGGAGACAACAAGGGAACGAAGAAAGGATAAACACACGGACACACAGAGAAACTGGGGTCCAGTGGACAGGGCTCTCCTCTGACGAGCCCTCCACATCCTAGAATCTCATCGTATGTATTGTATTGAGTTGAACAGGAAGGTTGGGTCCAGTATACAGCTGAAGAAGGAGGTGGGATCATTGCTCACAGTTAAACCCTTCAAAGGGAGGCATTTCCTAACTGAAGGTCCCTCTTTTCAGACGACTCCAGTTTGTGTCAAGTTGACAAATCACTAGCCAGCACCTGTGGTCTGTCTTCGTGATGCTTCAACTGAAGGAACTTTGGGTGTTATGATGAAGCAAAAGTGGTATTTATGTACAAAGGAGACAACTTAATGAATTGTCAAGTTTGATCTTTCTTTTCAAGATAATAACATGCAACACCTTACTGTGGAGATTCTAGACGGGCAACTCTAGCCAGCAATGCCACCTCAGCATAAACGTAGTGTTATCAAGCTGTGATGTTTATTAGTGCCCTTTAAATTGAAACTACTTTCAGCTTAGGTCTGGCTTATTGAGCTATAACCCCATTGTAAATTGAGGAGCATGTGTAATAATGAGGCACCGTACTGCAGAGGTAGGAAACCAAATTGCTCCAGAAGCAAGCCACAAAAGGCCAATCCACAGGTATAGAAAGAGCAACAGCCTTATCACAAAAAGTAACCCTAAGGACTGGAGAGATGGCTCAGTGGTTAATTGTATTGGCTGCTCTTGAAGAGGACATAGGTTCAATTCCCTGTACCCATGTGTGGCTCACAACCATCCTAACTTCAGTTTCAGGGGATCCAATGCCTTTTCTGACCTCTGTGGGTATCAGGCACGCACCTAGTACACAAACATATAAACAGGCAAAACACTCACACTCACAAACTAAAATGCATGCATGCGGTAGCTTCAGCAAATGTTTCATCATTGCATGCAACAGTTTCCCTGCTCCTGCCCTTCCGATGGGGTTTAAAGTTTGCTCTACCAAGGGCTCATTTGTAGGTACCTGCTTCTGTAGAAACCAGTTTTTGTTGTGGTAACGCTGCATAACAATCGAAAAGTATTTGCTGTCCACGTTGTTTGTTTTTGGTAGGCTAAAGATAGAGAACATAACCTTACATCTTCCTACTTCAGAACTCTGTTTTGTTGGAAGAGACACCCCTATCTGCATATGTTGCTCTTTTGTGTCTTTTTGATTTTGGGACAGGGTCTTACTGGGTAGCCAGTACGGCCTCAGAATTTACTCTGTAGCCCAGACTGGCCTTGGATTTCTGGCAATCCTTCTGTCTCAGTTTCCAAGTGTTGAGATACAGGTGACCAGCTCAGTAACTGAAGTAGATTTTCAGGATGATTTTGAGCTGTTATTTACATCTTAAGTGGGCTTATGCAAATTAATTTTTTTACCAGAAGTCAGAAAACATCAGCAGTAGTGCAAGTGTGCAGGAAAAATTGTCTTTTTTAAATTATAAAGTATTGATAAGTAACACATTAGGATATGACCTTTCAAAAGAAATGCTTCAAAGTCAGTTTTCTTGGTGGGATTTCTCTAAGACAGCCATTCATCTCATCTGTAAAAGGTCTGAAGTTCTGGTTTCCGCTACTGTAGAATATGCTGGAAAGAGCAGGCTATTCATTTATTTTTCAAGAATGCCCTGTCTATCAGTGCACCGGGTTTTCTTTTGGATTCATTAGTAAACTCCAGTGGCAAGTACATTATGGCTTTGATCTCTGCCCAGGAAAGAATTATGTGCAGTATTAGAAGGAGAAATTGAAGCTGACTAGCAGGGACTGTATTTGATCTGTGACATCCGTGGGTATGGTGACAATGGCAATGATTATTTCCTCTGAGTTTTTTTTTAAAAAAAGCCTTTTGAAGTTGTACTTGCTATTATTCCTATAATAATGCCTTTTCCTGAAGAGGACAGGGAACTAAACTCAGAGTCATGTACAATGAGACATTGTTATGCCAATGTTCGAGTTATATGAGCACCAGTGTATACTAAGTTATGATTATTGAAACTGTATAATAAATAATAAACTAGCTTGCCAAACTTTTCTCAATATTTTCCTCTGCATGCAGAACAATGGAACAATGACTAATCAGTAGAGGACACAGTCTATTTCACTGAGCCCAAGGGCTGAGAAAAATGCCTGTCCAAAAAAATAAATATGTGGAAGACATTATTTTCATGCAAACCGACACAAGTCTGTTGACATTTAATAGAGGTAGACACGATTTACTCTTAATATTTGAAGATAGTGAAGGACTTCCCACTTCCTTCCTTCTGCCAGATGATCTGTTACAACAGGCTTGCATTAGCAGACTGCCCTAGAACTGCCCTGAGCCTCTTCTAAAGTTAAAGTCTAAGTGTAGTGGTTTGAATGAAAATGGGCCATAGACCCACAGGGAGTGGCACTATCAGGAGATGAGGCTTTGTTGGAGTAGGTGTGGTCTTGTTGGAGGAAGTGTGTTACCATGAGGAGCCAGCATAGAGGTCTCAGAAGTTCAAGCCAGACCTAGCAAGCTCTCTGTCTCCTCCTGCTGCCTGTGGATCCAGATGTAGAACTTGCAACTCTTTCTCCAGCACCACATCTCCCTGCACACTGCCATGTTTCCCACTATTATAATGATAGACTAAACCTCTGAAGCCGTAAGCCAGTCCCAATGAAATCTTTTTCTTTCTAAGTGTTGTGGTCATGGTGTCTCTTCACAGCAATAGAAACTCTAACTAAGACTCCCAGCCTCTGTTTCTTTTGTTGTTCTAGACATTTCCTGTTGGTTCAATGTGGGAGCTTATGGGGACTCTTTTCATGGTGGCAGGATTTGGTCTTCCTCCTTTGAGTGAGGTGACACATCCAATGTGAAGAAGAGACAAGCTTTTGTTGCATTAGGTTAGGACTCTGCTTAGTTATAATGTTGTAGTATATCCTAACATACTGCTTTTGTTTTTACAGATTTGGGTCTGTGTTGATCACACTTCCTTCATTTCCTAGGGTGGAAAGTAGGTGTTCAGAGCTTCATGCATCACATACATTGAATAGCGTGAAGGCTATTCACATGTACCGAGTATAATAAATACTCCCATGAATGTCAGGTGTTATAACCATTGATTTATCCTCAGGAGTACCTCTGCTTTTAAAAGACACTGATGGGGATGTTCCAGAAGATACGTGACACCCAGGGCCAACACTGATGGGGGCATTCTAAAGGACACATGACACTCAAGGCTGACACTGATGGGGTGTTATAGAGGACATGTGACACCATGGCTGACACTGATGGAATGTTCTAGAGGATACACAACACCATGGCTGACACTGATGGAATGTTCTAGAGGATAC
>NW_004949225.1:241840-253053 GCF_000317375.1 Microtus ochrogaster | reverse complement strand
ATGGCTGACACTGATGGAATGTTCTAGAGGATACACAACACCATGGCTGACACTGATGGAATGTTCTAGAGGATACACAACACCATGGCTGTCACTGATGGGCATTCTAGAGGACACGTGAAACCATGGCTGACACTGATGGGGTGTTCTAGAGGACACGGGACATCATGGCTGAAACTGATGGAATGTTCTAGAGGACACGGGACATCATGGCTGAAACTGATGGAATGTTCTAGAGGATACGGGACATCATGGCTGACACTGATGGAATGTTCTAGAGGATACACAACACCATGACTGACACTGATGGAATGTTCTAGAGGACACACAACACCATGGCTGACACTGATGGGGTGTTCTAGAGGATACATGACATCATGGCTGACACTGATGGAATGTTCTAGAGGACACGGGACATCATGGCTGAAACTGATGGAATGTTCTAGAGGATACGGGACATTATGGCTGACACTGATGGAATGTTCTAGAGGATACACAACACCATGGCTGACAATGATGGGGTAGAGGACACGGGACATCATGGCTGACACTGATGGAATGTTCTAGAGGATACGGGACATCATGGCTGACACTGATGGGGTGTTCTAGAGGACATGTGACACCCATAGCCAGTTGAAGGAGAAAGGCTGCACCGGAAAGACAGAGTCCTAAAGGGTGAGTTTCCATTTTATTTTTTCTGTATAATCTCTCCCTCTTCCTTGAGTGGCAGAAAATTACTTGCAATTAAATGTAAAATATTTTCTACTCAGAATACTTTGTGGTTCCTATATCATCATATTACATAATCCCAACTTCTTTTATTAAAACTGGGAATTAAAATTTGACTAGCAGAAATAGTATAAGTGGTAGTACAAGATTAATGGAAATAATTGGTCTGTATGCCATACTTTAACTGATCTAGGGCTGTCAGTCTATTTATGAAACCCAGTTATTAAGTATTTACCTCAAGAAGATGCTTAAGTTATATTCCAACTCTTCTTGGTAATGCATTTGAGCTGCTCAAAATTCACAAATTGTGTATGGGAGCAGCTAGGAAGAGATAGACAGAGATAGACACTCCAAGTCTATGATATAATTGAGGTCAGAGGAAATCAAAACCTTACATCATTTTCCAGTATATTAAGCATTTTCAGTGTGACTTTGAGTGTAGAATATGGGATTGTACTGTGTGAGCCTTGTCCTTGCTGGATATGAAAGGCAACTTGTACCATGGCTCCCCGTCGTGTGGCACTCATGCATGGTGTGATCCTCTTCCCTTGAGTGTGGGCTGGACTGGTGATTGCTCCCCAAACAGTGACAGTTTCAGTTTAGAGGTTCAAGCAGAGAGAGGTCTGATGTTTATCTGTCTCACCGTCTTTGGTTCTCTCACTTGCTTTACTTGATGGAAACAAGACACTGTCTTCTGAGTTGCCTTATAGAGGCTCCGGTGTCAAGGAACTGAGAGATGCCTTCAACCTACTGGCAACCATGAGAGGAAGTTTAGAAGTGGGTCTTTTCCTCAGTAGCCTTTATGTGATGCCAGCTATAGCTGACACCTTGGTTTTTACATTGAGGGTGTTCTGAGCCCAAACCCCAGGGAAAAAAGTACCAAGATCCCTGATTCATATAAACTCTTAGTTGCTAAAAGTTTATTTGGTAAAATTGTAGGTGAAAAGATGTAAAGCTAGCAAACCCATATATATATATATACATATATATGTATATATATAATATTAAATATATGTAAAGCATCTTTAATGGAAATATGCTTATAGATCAATGCTACTTTACAGAGGATGTGGTATTGGGAGGTGATTATACCACATATAACTTGATGGTCCAAAGGTTAGGAAGAAGTCTTGATCAGGAGTTCATCAAGTATACAACACACAGCTGATTTTTACTACCTATTTGTCCTTTGCCTGTAAGTTAAATTTTATAGATAAAATAAAACCTTTTGAAATTTATTCATCACTCAGGTCTTTGAAAAGCAACTCTTTTTTTTTAAAAAAAAATATTTACAGTGTTCTATCTTCATGCTAGAAGAGGGCACCAGATCTCATTACAGATGGTTGTGAGCCACCATGTGGTTGCTGGGAATTGAACTCAGGATTTTTGGAAGAGCCAGTGTTCTTAACTGCTGAGCCATCTCTTTAGTCCTTAAAAAACAATTCTAAGGATGAGTATTAAAGAGTATATTATTAAAATAAGGTGGTTCTGTGCTCTCTCTTGGATGCAGATCCAAGAGATGTATATTTTTATATATGTGTGTTTATGTGGGAGTCAGTGTGGCCAGAGGCCAGGAAATCATAAAGGGACTCACGAGAGAGGGAAAAAAGACTTTGAGGGAGTAAAGTGAAGAACAGAACACATATTGTGAGAAAGTGGAAGGGTCCCTCTTGAGGATGGAGGGATACAAGGAAAGGGGAGGGGAGGAAAGGAAATGCCAGGATTCGGGAGAGTGGGGCAGGAGTCAGGTCAAACTCAGTGTGTATGAGAATGCCACAAGAAAAGCCATTACTCTGGGTGCTAATGTAAAAAGAAAACTTTCTGGAATTAGAAGAGTACAATAATTGTACAATCTCATGGCCAATATCCCTGCCTTGAATTATTTGATTTAGAAAGGAGACCTGCATAGCACGTGGATTTTATCAAGTCTTTAAAGACTCTAGTAGCGAGAAATAAAGCAGGAAAAAATTTTATAAAACTGTTAACAACAACAACAACAACAACAACAAATAAATGTTAGTGTCAAATACATGTACACAGAGAAAGAGAAGCAATACAACAGATGGGATAAAATGCTCACATTAGATCAATTGATGGAGATGAATTTTATGTACTTTTTTATTGTTGCAGATATTTTATAAGTATAAAACTATCTTCAAATAAAAGTTCAGCATATATAAGATAGGCTATATATTAATATAAATAAAAATATTTGCCCTCATCTTTTGGTAAAAGCAGTATACAAAACTGTGAGTGTGCCACGCGGTGGTGGCGCGCACGCCTTTAATCCCAGCACTCGGGAGGCAGAGGCAGGCGGATCTCTGTGAGTTTGAGGCCAGCCTGGTCTACAAGAGCTAGTTCCAGGACAGGAACCAAAAAGCTACGGAGAAACCCTGTCTAGAAAATTAAAAAAAAAAACCAACCAAGATTTCTCTTCTGTGAAAAATAATTAAACACCATAGGGTCTGTATTTAAAAAAAAAAACTGTCAGTGTTCTGCTTATAACTGAATTGCCAAGGGTATGAGGAAGCAGATCTGGTGTATGGATAGCAGGGAATTTGACAGGTATTAGATTTGAAAAACAGGTGCCCCAGTCTCCTCAGTCCCCTGCTTCTCATAGAATAAATCAAGTGGTTACTAAATTTAGTTCTGTACCCATTATGATACTTTGCATAGGAACCACAAGTGTTTATCAATCAATGATACTTTATGTTAAATTCTGTGGTTATACAATGCTGGCTTACTCAATACATGAAACAGTTTGGTCTTCCTCAGGAAATTTAAGCATTGGCTAGTTACTCTGCTCAACTGTGCAATCAGTCAGTGTAACATGGTAAATGGGAGCATGTGTCCTTAAATAATTGAGGTTAAACACCTGCAAGGGACAGCACAGTTCACATGATTTGCTGTTAAGTAAGCTGTATTTTCAGCCATTGAAAGTATTCAAATGACCAAGAAATATGGCTGCACCTAACTACCAGCAATATAAAGTCGATGGGGGGGGGTAATGCTATAGGACATGAATCAATCAGCTAAGAAAGATTTGCACTGGATAGCCACACAAGGTGAGGGTTACAACCCAGAGAGGCTTTTGGGAAAAGTCTAGGCCTCCAACACACACACACTACACACACAATTGCTCCCACACACACACACACACACACACACTACACACACATGCATGCATGCACACACACCACTTTACCAAAACCCAGGAGCAAAACAGCAGCAGCAACAACAATAACAACAAAATCACCCATGGAAATATGGCTGTGGGAATACAGAGACATCTGGACCCTCTGACACTTTTAAAACTGGGTCTGTGGTAACTTCCTGGGGTGTCTGTCTGAATCTGAGCTAAAGGCCTCATGTTAGCACTTTTCTGTCGTTCACCTGGTGACTTTTCTCAATGGGAGTCTTGATTTTAGAGCTTGTACGTACTGGATTTTCAGCAGTTGGAGGGAAGAGGAAATCAGGCAGTGTGTTGTTGGAAGCAGAGTCTTTGTGTCACCATGGAGTTCATTTTTACCTATGCTCTGAGGGGAGAACATAGCCTTTCTTTGCTCCCCAACTGTCACCACATCTGGAAATCTAGACTATTTTGCTCTTAATGACCTTGTGACAAAGTCCATGTTTGTCGTGACTGAGGATCATGTGAGGGAAGATCAGCGTAAAGATGATCACTGTCAAAAGGATGTTGCCACATCTAGGAAATGAGATAGAGAGGCCCATGTGCATAGCATATTTTGTTCTGAGGATTACATTTTTGGAATATCATGCTTCTCAAAAGTGCTCTAAGGGAGGCAGGATTTTGTGGAAATGATGTAGAGTTGGAAGCCAGGCAGATGCAGATGAAGTCCTGGAATTGCCAGTTACTAATTATCCAGTCTTTGGCAAATCACCAAATGGCCAGGGGTCACAGTATTCTGATTTGTGGAAGAGAAATAAATATATACACCACGTTGTGTTGTAAGATTCAAAACTTATCTTTAGCAGAGTATATAGTGTACATCAGGCATGCAGTGAATGTTAGCTACAATATATAGAATAACTAAAGTCAGAAAATTGCTGACCATGCCCAGTTCAGAACAGTAATCAGCAGCTAATGTTTGTTGTGGGTACCAGGTTCTGGTATGCTTGCAATTCCATTTTCTCATTTGATATAGCAGGATACAAAGGTTAAAGTCATTGAAAGGCATGGCAGAAGCAAAATAAAAAGGGGCAGAGTTAGGACTTAAAAGCATGCTATTTGATCCCAGATTCTATATTTTGCCACAACAAAACAAACCTCTCAGAACCACCTTTCTCCTTTGAACTTCTAGGAAACATTGTTTTCGTCACTCATTTGGCATTTATTACCTGCTGTTTTGTTCAGCTATTTTTATTGATTTATTCTTTATTTATTTTATGACTTCCTCCCAGTGAGTTTGGAATGGGCACCATGCTTGATGACTCTGTGGCTACCACAATTTTCCAGTAGTACCTCCTTTGAGAAAACACCGTATATGAAGAATTGGTATATCAGTGGGCTTTGGTTCTAAACAACAGAAATAGATGGTTCTGCTGTCTATAACCAAAAAGATAATCTAAAGGAAGTCATATATGCTTTCACGGAAAGCAAAAGGACTGAAGTGAAAACAAGCTCATCCAGGAATGTTCTAGGGACAGAAACTACAGGACACTCTGTAGTAGGGAGGCCACTAGTTAGCTCCTGGCTGCTCAGCCCCAAAATAACCACACAGAAACTGTATTAATTAAATCACTGCTTGACCCATTAGCTCTAGCTTTTTATTGGCTGACTCTTACATCTTAATTTAACCTATCTTCATTAATCTGTGTATTGCCATGAGGCTTACCCGGTAAAGTTCTGTTTGGCTATGTCAGGGCTTCATGGCTTCTCTCTCTGCCTAGCTCTGTTCTATCCTACCAGGCCAAGCCAGTTTCTTTATTAACCAATTGTATTCACAGCATACAAAGGGGAATACCACATCACCTCCCCTTTTCTGTTTAAATAAAAGGAAGGCTTTATCTTTAATATGGTAAAAGTACATATAATAAAGCAGGTATTAAGCAAGAATTAGTTACAACATTTATATCTACTTTATCTTTTATCATAACTAAGGAAAACTATAACTATAGATATCTATTAAATGCCATCAAAGACTACAGAAGGATATAATATTACCTAAGTAAACAGAAAGTGCTTTGTAAACAACTTGCAAAACTCTAGAATTGAGAGACATCTCGCTGCCTGGACAGTCACCCAAAGTTCTTCTGTAACATTGTGGGCATCTAATCTTCAGCCTACAGGCCCATAGTATCCAGCAGATTTTTCCTTGAAGCAGGAAATTTCAAAGACAGTTCTACCTATATTGGCAGTTTGTCAGTCACATTTTTCTGTGTCCTGCAGGATGTCTAGCAGACTCTTTTATGAAGCAGGAATCCTGAAGGATGATCTTACCTTTAGGCAAGTTCAGCAGTCATTTTCCTATGGGCCATACATGTCCAATTCACGCAACATACCATCAAGCAGTCCAGGCAAGAGCAGTTTCTTACCCCAAATGACTAGCAAACTCCATAAGGAGCTTTGATGTCCATCTTCCTCTTGAAGTAATTGGTGCTGCCAGGAGCAGATGTGTCTCATTGTCACAAAAAGTCCTAAGTTATTAAAACATTTAAATGCCATTTTCTGAAGGTCTCTGGAATATTTGAAGAATGCCTATCGATCTGAAATACATCTCTGTATATCTAGAAAACCTAACATGACTACAAGCTTGACTATTATAGACAATTATCTATTAACTTTTATTTCTTAATTATACATTACATTTTAAATGAGCTGCACAAACACAATACCTTAATCAAGAGCAGAAATACACATATAAAAAATTGACCTTAGATTTATATAACTAAAACAAGATCCATACCAATGCAAATCTCTATAGCATATCCCCCTTTAAATGTAAACAAACATTTATAAACAATCATCTAGGGGTTTTGGACGTAGTTCTCTCCAAACTGCTTCCTGCTTTTTGTTGGGTGAAGTAATTTTTGGGGGTCCTCACAGAGACCTTTTGGTGGTCTTGGTCCATCAAACCACATTAGTCTGGAAGGATTCCATAGGTTCACATACTCTGTGGAAACAAAAGAAGAATGTCTTTCCCAAAGCAACATATTCTTAGACCCAAATTTTGATATCAAGATACCTTTAGCATATATATGCTGGTTTACTTTAACAGTCTCTGCAATGAAGTGTCTCTCTGTATTTAGCTCCTTCACAGTCAAAAAATTTAAAGAAAACACAATAATGTACATAATCCAGACTGCCTGTGTATTTTCCATCTTTACCTGGCTTATATTTTTTAGTCTATTACTTTTTAATATTTATTTTATTATCTTTACTCCTTTTTATCTATGATTGTACTCTGTCTCTTTAAAGACTTTGTTTTGTTTTGTTTTTTTTACAACCATTTATTTCTTTTTATAACTCTCTATACTCTTTTTCTTCTCTCTCCCAAGCCTACATACATTTTTTTAAAACACACTGTGTCGTGTTTATAGGTTTTTTATGTCTGAATCTGTCCTTATTGTGAGTCTGTAATTCTTTTCTGTCCAGGAGCATTTCTTAAAATGCTAAGTGCTTCTTAAGAACCTAAGCTTCAGCATTACTAGGGGAAATACAGAGCTGTCTGCTTGCTCCACCCAGTCCAGCATGACAGAAGTCTGTTCACCAAGACTTGTCTTTTGGCAAATGGTGGCCTTCTGGTGCATGCTGCCAGCATGAACTCTGGCTCTTTCAAGAGGCTGAGCATTTAAATGGGGTTTGTGGGCAGTGTGCTGCAAGTTACATGGTGGCAGCATGGGCCAACTGGTTATCAGAGTTGAGGTGGTGAGGACAGCTTCCACCTGGCAGTCTCATCTTTGGTGAAGTCTAGATGACCTTTCTCAACCTGCAGCTCTTCTGAAAGGAGGCAGGGCACTTCTCCAGTAACTCATCAGAAAGCCCGTGGTTGCTCAATGTGGGGCTTATGTTTGGTCTATGAACCAGACTTGTGTTGCAGCTGATGTAAGGTTCTATAATTGGCATAACTGGAAGTCATGCACTCCCATAAAAGACTGTACATAATTGGTGGAATTACAATCTGATTGGAAGCATGCCATGGCCTTTTCCAGCTAGACAGTCCTGAGTAATGTAGAAGCTTTGATACACCAAGACTGGAGATGAAATACCAGTTACTGGGTGCTGGGCCATTGGCACACAAAGCCCAGAGCAATAATTGTCCTGTCTCCACTTGTAGAACTTTGAGCCTCTGGGTTTTAAAGCCTGGAATCACAAGCACCTGTCACTCAAGATCTCAGGGCTCTTGGCACAGTGAGAGTTGCTTCATGACTATCATGTCCATCCAAACAGAAGGACTCTTCACCCAGCTGTTGGTGACAGTGTGCTAGATAGTTTTCATTGGTCACCTTATGTTATCTCTCAAAGGGGTCTCTGTTTTCCTGAAGTGCTGGGGATGAGCTCACGGGCTGCACATTCTAGGCAAGCATGCCTCCACCAAGCAGTAGGCTCTACTAATAATTTTATTTCACAAATAAAAACAGGCATGACATAAAATTAAAGAATATGTTTTAGGCTGCTCAGAAGTTAAGAAGTTCATTCTTCTTAAACCCTAGAAAAAAATCTTAGCCCCATCTTACATCATTGTATATCTCAGAATCAGGGGCTTTCATATTATAATTTCATTGCAAATTGAGATTTTCTCATGATGCACTTCTCATCTTGATCCACTCATTAGAAGCATTTGAGAGCCAAATAGGAAACGTCTGTAATGCAAACAGATGGTGCTCAATAGTATATGACAGTCAATTTCCACAGGGAAATAAAGGGTTATCCTGCTATAGATTTAAACATAAATAATAAAGCTCATGAGAAACTGTAAGTGCTACATAGTCATGATTCTAAAAAAGGAAAAGTAACTCCTCTTGATATTTTAGGATCACTTCAGAGAAGGGCTGGAGAGATGGCTGCAGCTCTTGCTGAAGGTGGCTCTCAACTACTTGGTAACCCCAGCTCTAGAGGGGTCTGATGTCTCTGCTGGCACAAACGTGCCCATATCCACACACAGCACACACATACACATACACAACTAAGAAATAAAGTGAATCTTTGCTCTTAAAGACTGCCTTAGGGAAACCACAGAACTGCTTTCTAGGTTTTCACAGTTAGGCAGCAGTCTTGTCATAATTGAGGTTTCTATGGTTTCAGTAATCTACAATCTAAAAACATTAAGTGGAAAACTCCAGAAACAGATAACTCATGAATTTTAGATTGCTGGCCATTCCAGTTGGTGTGATGAGACCTCATCCCTTTCTTTATCATCCTTTCTTTCCCAGTGTATCTATCCTGTATATATCATGGCCCATTGGTCCCCAGGCCATCTGTGTTTTAGGGTGTCTTTTGTAGTTCCATGGTGCATGTAATTCTGCAATCATGGTTTTATGTAGTGATGCTGAGCATGTTTATCAGAGATAAGAAGGGATTACTGTAATTCATAACAATACAGCAAGATTGTGTCCAACCATGGTATGTAGGCAAAATAACTGCATTTTCTTTTTTTCCCGTTTATTTATTTACTAAAGATTTCTGTCTCTTCCCAGCCTGCATTTTCATAAATGTATTTTGTCATTAAATTTTTAGGAAGCATGAATAGGAAACCCGTATATGGTAGCTCTGTTGAACTTGTCCATATTGGGTTTCATGATCTAAGTTGATGAGGATGATTTATTATTAAAGGGTATTTCAATTCAGATAATTATCAATTTAATTCTCTGCTAGAAGGGATCTTTGCTTCTGAGACACTAGACTTACATAACTCAGCTGAGAGGTAATTTTACTAGGGATTTAAATGACAAAAAATACTCATGTCATATTTCTAATGCAAAGAAAGCAAGTAGCTACTGCTTGATGGGGAGCCTCACAAGGGGGGTTCCCACAAAGTGGGCTTGGTCATAGCAACACCTCCATAAACACAAGGTTAATGCATTGCTTTGTAACACTGTAACAGCTGTTTAAGTCCATTTTAGCTTCACTGAAGTCGTTTGAGACCACCAACATATATACAGCTAATCATTGACCAATATATTAGATAGTCAGTCCATAACTGTGTTTGGCTGGAAGCTAATCTGGGTGTTCAAGAGGGTAACTTTTTAAATGCAACTATAATTAGTTTGAGTAAAGCCGATTGTTATTTTGAATAGGAGTTGGACTCCTTTGTTCTTCCTGCCTGGGTTCTAAACTGGGATATTGGTCTTTCACTACCACCAAACTAAACCCTACACAGACTCTTCTTCAGCTTCCTCACTGGCTTACCATGAGAGAATTTCATCATTAGTTCACTCGGTTCTCAGGCCTTTAAGGGATTCTGGTAGAAAATACATATCGGCTCCCTGGATCTGCAACTTCCCATTTGGAAACTTGTCTGCCTGATTTTTAGTAATTATCATGGGGACTTCTCAGACCCCTTAATTGTATAAGCCAATTATTAATAAGAAATCTATTTCTCTCCCTGTTTGCTTATATATCTTTCATCTATCTATCTATCTATCTATCTATCTTGTATTTATCTTCTACCTGTGCACCTAGACTCTTCAAGAGCATTCTGGCGATGCAGCAGAGAGACCGGCACGCAGATACACACGGCAGAGAGACCAGCGCACGAAACAGTGAAGCCCACACTGAGAGCAGATCGTCCCACTACAATTAAACCAAGTAGGTTTTTTGGGGGCTGGCCTGGAGAATAGTAGGCCTTTTATTGGCGAGGTCCCTGGCTAACGGGGAGCCTGGTCCTGTCCCTGAAGACCCTCCTGAGTGGTGAGAGTGTTCTTGGCCCATGACGGGACCCAGGAAATGGAGCAGGGGCATTCCCCGACCCCCTTGACTCCTCGGTCAGTCTGTGAGGGCTGCTCCCCTCTGCTGGGTCTGCTCCTCCTCTGCTGTGACCTCTCTATCCCTGGCCCATCCCAGCTTGTGACCAGGGGCTTCCTTCCTTCTCCATCCCTTCCGCGGGGCTGCGGGATCACCCAGTTCAGCCTGTTTGGGCACTGGGTCAGGTGCTCGGGGCAGAGGGCAGTGGGAATTTCTCTGTTTTGGTGGCTGGCCTGCAGAATGGTAGGCCTTTTGTTGGTGAGGTCCCTGGTGAACGGGAAGCCTGTTCCTGTTCCTGAAGACCCTTCTGAGTGGTGAAAGGGATCTTGGCCCACAGCAGCAGGCACGAAACGGAGCAGGGGCATTTTGTAATCGAGGCCCCTGGCCAGCAGGGAAACCTGATCCTGTTTTAGAAGACCCAGTAGATAGCATCAGTAGGAGGAGATGGGCAGGCGCCAAGGCAAGAATTCACCCAACAATCTGAAAAACATGGATCTCTGTGAGTTCGAGGCCAGCCTGGTCTACAAGAGCTAGTTCCAGGACAGGAACCAAAAAGCTA
>NW_004949225.1:234388-237696 GCF_000317375.1 Microtus ochrogaster | reverse complement strand
AAAATAGCATTCTGGTTAATTAACTAAAGTGCTACTTAAGGAATACTTATACAACCATACACACAAACATATAATGTGTGTATGCATGCTTATGTATAAACCATCAGTATAAAAAAGTACTTTCTTGTTCAGTGGATTGGGAAACTTGAGAACTTAAAATACACGGACCTAAATGTGCATCTAGGGGCATCTGATTGCAGAGTAGCTCTCTGATGAAGGACGGTATGTATTCCTTCTGGTTTGAACAATGAGCATTTTACATACTAGTGAATGATGGAGGAAATGCTCACGAGGAAGAGCGCATGGAAATATAGTTCCTACTGAAATGTTCATTTTGGGGTCAACATTTACTCTTTCATTCTTTAAGATATATCTTGGGTCTTTAATATAACATAGAAGGCTTAAAATGAATAAATCTATTAATTTATTCCCAGTAGATGAAAGTTCAGGAATAAGGCTGATGCCTGTCTGGTAGTGTAACGACGTCTCATAAAACCCTCCAAATATCAGTGACAAAACAGCCCCTGCAGTTCATTCGTTTGTCAGACCCCCCACATCACTGCAGGGACAGTTTTTCTTTGTTATTTCTGGAAATGTTGAAGTAAATGTTTCTCTCTTTGGCCTCGGCAAATCATGATGTGCCTGGAAAGCTGAGAGGATTCTCTTAAAGGACTTTTTTTTTTTTAATTAGGATGCTTTATTGATTTTACCAAAAAGCAAAAAAATCACAAAATCCTCAATTTTAGGACTTGAAGGGCTAAGGCAAGTTTAGACACAGCACCTTTGTAAATAATTTTGGTTTTTTTTGTTTTTTTAAATTTATTTATTTATTAAAAATTTTCACCTCTTCCCCATCTCCCATTTCTTTCCGACTCCCCCCACTCCCCCTCCCTCTCCCTCAGTAGCTGATCCTTTTTTCTTCCTTTAAATAAACACAACCAGGGAGTACAAGCCTCTTCCGGATCTCCACCATTCCATTTGGGGAGGGATCTGTGCAGGCATTAGTAACCCACAGAGGACAGGATTCCTCTGGCTCACTAACTGTGTGCAGTTTCTCGGAAATCACAGTGCACAGGTGTGGGGTTAAGGGTGCAGCCGTGGGCTGTATTCTATACAGTGTGCTCTTTGATACCTAGTGGAACGGAGAGATGGGGTGTCTGATGACAGAGAACACGGTGTCTCTAGTTTCTTTGTATTCCAGGGAAAATTTAACATATGACATTGGGGAAGACGGTTGGATCTTTTTGGTGGTACAGGGGATTCTAGAGGATACTGAGACTTCCCAATTGGCTCTAAGAATAACTCCTGTCAGCGATGGAGAGATGCTGACTAACAGAAAGTTTGGGTGCGACATGCACCCTGTTCCCTCAGGCTTACCAGCAGCATGGCACTGAGCATCCCAGTAGTATCGGGATATTCAGCAAGCGATCTTTCTGACAGTTACCCAGACTAACCAGAGACCTGAGGACTGTTTGTCAGGCACCAATTCAGCTATAGAGCAGATGCCTAAATTAGAGCAGCCACACTAAGTTCTTGGCCAACTTGCTTGAGTACTGTGATGCTCAGGGTAGGATAAGTTCCCATGGTCGTTTGTTGAGGAAGATAAATCAGTCCCAGTATGGGTTCATTCCAGCAATGCCCATGAGACATAATTTGACATTAAGCTGGTTTCACATCAATAAAGATATTTCACATTTGTGTAATTAATTTTCCAGTTTTATTTCCTTCTACATTCTGTTATTTAAAAAGGTTTTTTTCCATTTTGTTTACACTTAGAAGATTTTTATATAATGCTCATATATTTTTCTTCTTTTCCTCAGTTTTATGTAAGTCCAGTCAATATTGGCATAATACAAATAATTAAAATACTTTATCAAATATATAATATAAAATCCACCCTTTACATGAATACACTTTGATGAAATTGGTTATTATTGATAAACATTATACTTATTAGCAGCAGCCATTTCCCTTGCTCTCCAACAATCGAGCTGTTTTCTCTTTGTGTGACCTGGAATCATAAAACATTTGCTTTTAAAAATTGTATGGCCTCTTTCTCTCTATATGTATTTGTGTCTGTGTTTGTGTATGTTTGCATGTGCCTGTGCAAAGCCGTGCACCAAGGCCAGAAGAGGCAAGAGGCCATTCCCCCTCTGTTACTCTTCCCTGTCCCTTTGAGGGAGCATCTCTCAGTGAGCCTGAACCTCCTAGTTTTTGGTTTGCTGACAGTCAGAAAGCCCCCATGTCTGTCTAACTGCTTTAGTGCAGGCGTCAGAGGTGAATGGTGGATTGTGCCTGTCTCCATGGTGCAGAGCCATGAATCATCTCTCAGATCTTCCTTTCTTTGACTTAGCATAATGTCTCAGGGCTCATCCATGTTATATGAATCAGCACTCCATTCTTCATTGTGGTTTAATATTTCATGTTATAACATAATCATTTAAACGTTAATTTTACTGATTGCTTGATAGTGGGAAGGTATACATGCCATAGATAATTCTTTTTTCTTAAATAGCTGAGGGTACAATAGTGGATTTGTTTATTTTGAGTTAATGAATTAATTTTGGTTAGTTTAAGTTTCATATGGCATTTTCAGACGACGTTTGTGTCTGTTGTTTCTATCCCTCATTTGTCTCTCTACCCCTTCCAGCGTCATCCCTACCCACTCTCAAATCACATGTGGTCCTTGGGTCTTCTTTACTCACAGTTAATAAGTTGCTTGTATTCTGATAATAGACATTGCCAGAAAGAAATAGTTATTTTGTCTCAGATTCAGAGTTGTTTTCCTATATTTCCCAAAGTGGAAATACTGGTGTAATATGAAAACTTAATACCAAATTCCCTCTAAATCCATTCTGCAAACACGTTCCCATTCATAAGATACACATACACCTGGAACTCCATAATTGTAAGCATAATTGGCTATTATAATTTTATAGATAAAAATTTCTTTTATTACGGGACTGAGTATTTTTTAAATTAAAGTTTTTGTTTACATTTTTCATAGGGAATGCTTGTAGGTTTGGTTTTTGTAACTTGCACAAGATGCCTATTTCAGCTGAATTAATTACATATATTTTGTTACCTCAGATTATTCCATAATTATGGAATCTTATTTTAATTATAGGAACATTCTTCTTTCCATATTTCTCCTTTTGAAAATTTGCATGATGTATTAACTTGAATAAGAAATGAGCGGAAAGATAATCTAACTTTAGGTCCTTTTTACTCTTAAATACCCAAACTCTTAATGCATATATTAGGAATCTATCTATCTATCTATCTATCTATCTATCTATCTATCTATC
>NW_004949225.1:232144-234103 GCF_000317375.1 Microtus ochrogaster | reverse complement strand
ATCTATCTATCTATCTATCTATCTATCTATCTATCTATCTATCTATCTGGATCTACTCATCAACCTATTCTTAAATGTGTGTGTGAGTAAAATGAGAAGAATGTTGTGTGGTATTCTGTATGGAAAAGGCTTCAGAAGCAGAGATGGACAGAATAAACATGGTATCCACAAGCAAGGGAGAAGTGAGAATAATAATTGTGAGGGAAGCTAGATTGGGTAAGAAGAAGAAACTTCATTCTACATGTAACCGGGCATTTCTAAAATAAGGAGATCACATCACAGCATGGTAGGAATGACATGCTAAGAATATCAGTGATTCAGAAAGCAGGGGTATGCATTAGGAAACTTGGATAATTATATTAATATAAAAGTAGCCCTTGTTAATGAATAATAATGGAAATATTTTAAATAGTTGTTCTTGCAAGGAACCTCTGAATGTGGTTGACAGTTGTATGGCTGGGGCAGACTGAGGGGCTGCTGGCAGTGCCACCGGAATTTATCTCTACTGCATGTACTGGCTTTTTGGGAATTCTCTTTAGATGATACTTTGCTCAGCCTAGATACAGTAGGGAGGGCCTTGGACCTTCCCCAAGCAATGTGCCTTACCCTCTCTGAGGATTGGATTGGGGTGGGGTGGGAGAGTGTGTGGAGGGAATGGGAGGAGGGAAGGGAGTGGGAACTTGGATTGGTATGTATAATGGAAAAAGTTTGTTTTCTTTTTCTAAATAAAAATAAAAAGGTGATGTTCTAAAGTAAGTAACTAAATTTTTATTTAATAAAATTGGTTTTTTATTTAGATATTTGAAAATGCTATACACTGGTTTCCCATTCCTAGGGAAGGATTTTTCTGTTTGTTCTTCCTTATTTCCGCCAAAATTCAGTGTCACTTCCTCTGCAGTACTGGTTCTTTAGCCTGGTTCTATATTGGAATCACTTGAGAAATCACACACACACACACACACACACACACACACACACACACACACACACTTCCCTGGTTTCACTCCAGGAACTTTGAGTTGGTTTAGAGTGTACACTCAGTACTAGAATTTTAATTCTAACAGCAAAAATGTAATTTTCTGACAACTTTCCAGTTACCACAGGTCAGGGAGGAGGGGCATTTTCCAGTGGGGATTGAGTTAAAAAAATAATCAAGATGAATTTGGTATTAGGAAAAGCATTTGAGATAAATGATCCTTGCCTTTGGTTAGTTCCACTTGCTCAAATGTATGCAATCAGAGGAAGGAGTCTATTATTCCAAGGCAGCCCAGATCTCCAAAGAATTTAAGAGACAGGAAGAGAGGTCTTTGGAGTCTAGGATGCTTGGTGGTACTTCAAGATAATGAAATGGGCCAATGAGCGCCCAGGGAAAGGCTTTGAGGGTGAAAAACTGGGTGGGGTTAGGTAGTTCATCCTGCGTCTCTTCTCCTGGATTCTCAATTTCTAGCCATGGCAGCTCCTCAATTTTCTCCAGATACTACAGTTCTCTGTCATTCCCTCCTCTTTTACTTGCCGAAAACAAATGAGTCACAAAATGTATAGACTACTTAGTCCAAATGTACAGAACATTGCTGGTTTCTGTTCCATTTTCTGTACTGCTTCCAATATTTGTCAGGCTACCAGACTGACCATTGCAGCACCCCAACCCCTGTTTACTGCCAGCCATCAGGTGGGTAAAGGACTTTGGTGCCCAGGGAAAACAATTATAAGTGACCACTGGCCTTATTAGAGGGGTTAATGAAGCACGAATAATAAAGGAGATGGAAATTGGGGTTCAGTCTGAAGACCAGAAAAACAAAGCAGTCAGCCACTGGCTCTTACCTCAGTCTTAAATGGCGATCCTGCCTCCAGGAATCTCAGAATGAAACTGTGTTTGCGAGCTGTCTCCTCCTGTCTTGTACTTCTCTCTAGGACTGGGATTAAAAGTGTGCCCTATTGGGAGCTCACCAAGGCCAGCTG
>NW_004949225.1:226776-231829 GCF_000317375.1 Microtus ochrogaster | reverse complement strand
GTGTGTTACCACTGCCAGGTGTGTAAGGCTGACCAGTCGGGCTGTTTTACTCCCTGATCATCAGGAAAGTTCTATTTATTGAAATACAAATGAAATATCACAACAGGTTAAATTAATTGCCAAAATAATTATTGCCATTTTATAGCAAAATGGTTAGTATAATATTTAAAATGTATCAGTCTCATTGGAAGCTTAGACCACCACCACCCACCAAAAATCCCAAACCAACTTTCAAAACACACAATACTTTATATAGGAGCATCAAAACACAGTAGGTACTAAATAATATTTAGAGGAGACATTTGCTTATTCAAGCACAAACATAAGCTATTCAAATGGAGTAAGTCTGACTTCCATCTTGGCAAAGGTTCCAAATGATAGACACCACATTCTAGCAGTAAATATGAAGCTGCCATACTGAAGCTGCATATTTACTCTCTCCACTAAGGTTACAGATGAGTTAGGAGGTTGGATGTTGGGTTGGTTCCCAGTGGGAGAGCTGTTCTTGTCCTGATGGAGAGGGCAGGGTAAGTCTATCCTCTCCCCAAGACTGAGGAGTCTCTCTCTCTCTCTCTCTCTCTCTCTCTCTCTCTCTCTCTCTCTCTCTCTCTCTCTCTCTCTCTCTCTCTCTCTCTCTGTGTGTGCTTGTGCATGAGTGTTTCTTTCTTCCAGCTGTGGGATCATATTTATCCTACTCAAGAAGCAGAAAAGAGAGAGGAAGAACAGAGGATGGTTACTTGAGCTATATGGTAGATGCTCCAGGATCAAAGGAGAAAGTAATCAATCAGAAGAACTTTTATTACCACCAAAGGAAGAAAGATAAATGAGCCAATGAGATAGGTCTACAGAAGAATCCAGTCATGGTAAGAGGTATCAGTCAAGATAGATATTTTTTGTCTATTTTTTTGCATCAAACCAGAGGCCTCTATGGCCATAAACTTGATTAGCACTCTTCCTGAAAGGGTGGGGATAGATACTCCCATTTTCCTAGATGGTCCAAATTCAGGGAGAGTTTAAGTGCTTTGCTTGATTAAGCATAGTTAACTAAACTCTAACAGTGTGTTGACTGGGAGTAACTGGAATGCTTTATTGGCAAAAAATGTCCGTTTGAGTTTTATTCCTTACCTCAAGTTTTCCAAGGTCAGGGTAAAATCTAGTTTTGCAAAAGGTGGTGGGGAAAATGGACTTGACTTTGAATAGGTGCCATGCATTCTACTTGGTCAATTTTAGGGATGCAGGTTTCTTTCAATCAGGAGGGTTATTGATGTGTTGGAATATGAATCTCCCCAAAGCAGTGAGTCCTACTGGAAACTCACAGCAAGGAAGTTCAGTGACATTTGAATTCTCCTCCCTGCCCACTCTCCAGAGAAAAGTCAGGATACCCTCTGCATACATGTCTCCATGGAGGTTCAGCAAGTGATCTGGATTCATGAACAAATTTATTCCATGGTCAGAGAGTCTGGCTTCAAGTAATGCTGTTTTTCTTCTCTATTTGTTAACATAATCATAATGCTGCTTTAAAAAAAGATTTCTTGTTTGCATTTTGAGGTGACAGTGAGCAAATTCAGGAAATTATCAGACACAAGGAGATTTTTGTCATCTAAATGAATGACATCTCATCTCTATTGTGTTATTATGACTTCAGTTTTGGGTCTTTTAAGTCAGATGAGTGAACACTTGTCCCATGACAGAACAGCAGCAAAGATGTTTGTCTTCATCTCTTTTGTTTTGTAACACCTACTGCTAAGTCAGTACAGTCCTAGAGGTATGGACAGCTAGAACACCAAGAATATTTGAAACATGGAAGAGTTGAAAGCAAATTTTGAGGACTGAACTATATTATTGTTACACTACTATTATCAACACCACCATCTTTATAGATGTACACTGTGGATTCAATGCCACCATCTTACAGGTGTACACTGTGGGTTCCACTGTATTATTGTTATACTGCTATTATCAACGCCACCAGCTTTGTAGGTGTACACTGTGGGTTCCACTGTATTATTGTTACACTGCTATTATCAATGCCACCATTTTTATAGGTATGAACTGTGGGTTCCAGTTCCCACTCACAGTTCCGTTTCGTCCCTCGAGACCTTCTGTCCCATTGGTTCACTTCCCACAGTATTTTGCTCTTTGCAAAGCTCAGCTTACATTTTCAGTACCATTATCTTTTCAAATTGTCTTCTGTAGCCAGACACACAGGACTGTGAAGATTAAGAATTCTGTAGCTTGAGTTTGTTCAGAATTTTATTACTATAATATCTTATGTGGCAAGTGGCATCTCCATTAAAAATATCAATTAACTCAGACACAGAAAGGCTAAACATAATTTTTTTGATTAAGCCTGGGCCTGTCTCGACCTAAATCTTAATATTGAAATTTGTAATTACCATTTTAATTTAATCATTGTGAACGGACTATAAATCATGCATGTTAAAATTAGTGCCACTAATGCCATTTCTCCTTTGCTTTGTAAGCTCATTTATTAATGATTTCTTCAGAGATTTAACCTACTTTGGGAAACTTTATGTCTCATTTTCTTTCATGAAACATGTCTGTAAAATTCCTATAAAAATATTTTAAACAGTTTTTAAGTTTTTGTTATAAGTAGAGTGTTAGCTAGTAGCATAATAAATTATGATCAGCTTATATTTGAGTCTTCACCCACTTAATAACTTTGAGATAAATTCTCCTTCATTATGGTTTCTATAGACATTCTTCTTCATGTTTATGTGGATGTGTGTTTATGTGTTTGCTCACATGTGTGGGCATGCATATGTGTGAGTATATGTGTGTACATGAGTATGTGTATATATATAAAGACTGACATCAGAAGTCTTGCTCAGTTGCCCTCCCATGTTGCTCGTTTGAACCCGGAGCTCATGGACGAGATGGGTTTGGCTGCCCTGCCACCCCAGGGATCCTGTGTCTCCGTTTTCTTGGTGTAGGAATTACAAGGTGGCCACAACCACCCTGTGTTTATGTGGGTTTTGAGGATCTGATCTTGGGCCCTCATATTTGTGTGGCAACTGCTTTAATCTCTGAGCAATCTCTCCATTCAGGTTTATTATTTTTATTTGCCATTTTATAGCCAAGTATGGATATGTTGGATTTGCCTCAGCTTTTAGGAATGCATGATATTCACTAAGGAGTTTTATATATTTTAAAAATCTTACCTCTGTATATATGGTTTCATACAAATATGACAATTCATAGATTCTAAAACAGAATTGTATTTTCTTCTCTTTACTGCCTGGGCTTAGATTTCTCTCTCACCCCTCTCTTACATCCCTTACATCAGTTTTTCCACCCATCTCATGGAGAACAGGTAACAATGGTATGATTTAGGCCAGCCAATCCTATAAAGATGGCCAATGAATCAATTTATAGTTTATTTGCACTCACAAAACGCCATATTCTTCAAATATACAGCATTTCTAAATAAGGGTATCTTTGCCCCTCTATGTTCCTCTCCACAAATATTATTTCATATTAACTTACTGCTTCTTGCTGTTTGACTCAGTAACACCTCCTTTAATCATGTGAATCATGTGACGTACGGCCTTGTTATTTATAATGCTTATATAAAAGCCTGTCAGGTGATGCTGCTCAGCCATTTATTAACAACAGGAATTTTGTTTCCATGCCTAAGCGCCTTTGATTAATGTTGCAATAAACATCTCTACAAGCATGCTTTCACAAACTATCTTTCATATCTATGGGACGGATTCCCAGGGGCACAATTGCTGAGTTGTGGACTATATACAGCGTTAGTTTTAATAGCTTGAGAAGTTGTTTTCCTTAGGGCTGAAATGCTGCAAACTTTAACAATGCACAGAATCACACTTTCCTCTGAATGTGTGTCAGGAACACGTTCCACAGCTCTCCAGAGACCATGGAAGAAGAATGGGACCACACTCCCTTTAATTTGTGTTTTCCTCACTACTAGCAGACTTAGGCTTTTCTTATATGTTGTTAGTCTGTTATTCTCTGCCATTTGTATGCTCATCAATTTTGTCCACTTATATCCCTTTGGACTGTGTATGTTTATGTGGGGTTTGTGCAGTATTATAAAGGATACCGATACATCATAGACTAATTAGTCTTTTTGCTCATTTTTATTTAAATCTTTGAATTTGATTATTGTTTTTAACTACATATTCTTTATTATTGATTTATAATAAGTATATAAAATAATGGGTTTCACTGTGACGTTGTTATAGTATATTTTGATCACACAGTCTTCATTGCCAACCCTTCATCTTGTCTCCCTGGTTCTCTCTTCTGGTCCCCTAGTAGCTCATTCCACTTTAAATTTTAAAACTGTATTATTTATTTTATGTGCATCGTATTTTGTCTGCATGTTTGTCTGTGTGCCACATGCATGCTTGGTGCCTGTGGAGGCCACAAATTGGCATTAGATCTCCTGGCAATAGAGTTACAAACAGTTGTGAACTATCATGTGAGTGCTGGGAATTGAACCCAGGTCTTTTGGAAGAGCTATCAGTGCTCTTAACTGTTGAGCCATTCATTTATCACTGTCTCCTTTTGTTTTGATGCCTTTTATTGTCTATGTTACACATATGAGGAAAACATGCGATACTTATATGGTTTATTGATATAAGGGAACTATGGTCTATTTCCCTTAATGTTACAATCTCCAATTACTTTTATTTTCCTGCAAATGACATGATTTTTCTCTTCTTTAAGGATGATTGGTGCTTAATATTCCATTAGTATACTTACCATATATTCTTTTTTCAGGACTTCATTAATGGGCCATAGGCTGATTCTGTTGTTGGTTGTTGTAAATATAACTATGATAAACATGGGTATCATGATGGCTAATCTTCATTGTTGGCTTGACTGGGTTTAGATTCACTATGGAAACCTGAATGTGGGTGACACCATTCCATGGAATGGGATCCTGGGCAGAATAAAATGGAGATGAAAAGTGACCAGCTTTTTTACATCCCTTACAGACATCCTGATCCCCAGGGAGTAGGCAGAGAGGAGAGGCGAGGAGAGGAGAGGAGAGGAGGGAGGG
>NW_004949225.1:226144-226616 GCF_000317375.1 Microtus ochrogaster | reverse complement strand
AAGTAAGTAATAAGTCATGTTGCCATGACTTTTTTGTTGTTGTAATGGACTGCTCTCAAACAGTGAACCACAACAAACTCTTTAAATTGTTGAACTAGGATCCTCTGGAAGAGTTCTACATGTTCATAACTGTGAAGTCATCTGTCCAACCTTTATACATTTTATTTATGGTTGTGAGCCTAGCCTTTAACGGCTGAGCCATCTCTCCAGCCCAACCTTTATACATTTTAAAAATCTTGTCTTAGTCACCTTGCTTGTCTTAGTCACTGTTCTGTTGGTGCGAAGAGATCCCATGACCATGGCAATGCTTATCAAAGAAAGCATTGAATGGCGGCTTGCTTATATCTCAGAGGTTTAGTCCATTTCCAGCATGGTGTGACATGGCGGCATGCAGACGGGTGCTAGAGAAGTAGCTGAGAGTCCCACATCTGGACCCATAGGCAGCAGAAAGTGAGTGAGAGCCACTGGGCCT
>NW_004949225.1:220876-225694 GCF_000317375.1 Microtus ochrogaster | reverse complement strand
GAGAGAGAGCAGAAATAGGACTGTGTGGGTTCTGAAACCTCCAAGTCCACCCTCAAGGACATATTCCTCCAAAAGGGCCATACCTTTTTCAACAAGGCCACACCTCCAATCTTTCAAAAACAGTTCCACCAACTGGATACTAATTTCAAACATAGGATCTAAGGGGCCATTCTTATTCAAGCTACCACACTGCTCTTGCTGAGATTTAAATCAGTATATTAAGAATGAAGAGAACGGATAGCCTTATCTTATTCCTGATCTCGAAGGAAACACTGTCAGTTTCTGTCTTTTCAGTATAATGCTGGATATATTTATCCATATATGTACTTTATTATCTGAGGTATGATCCTTCTACTTCAGATTTTCTCATGTATTTTTTTTTATCATGAAGGACTGTTGAATTTTGTCAAAAGTGTTTTCTACATCCATGATATTACTACATGACTTTTGACAATGGTTGTATTTATTTGTCGTGTTGCGTCTGCCAATTTGTAAATGACCTACCCTTGTGTACCTGGAATGGAGTCATCATATCATGATACATATGTTTTGAGCATGCTATTGAATTCAGCCTTAACGCAATTTATTGAAAATTTCTTTGCTTCATTGATACTTGGCATTATTATTTTATTATCCATTAATTAACTTCAATCTTGGTTTTCATTATTTCCTTCTGCTAGTTTTGGGTTTGACTTGTTCTTGCTTTTTTTCTAATGCATTGAGATGCTCTCTGAAGTTACTGGCTTGGAAGTCTCTCTGGTTTTATCATGTAGGTCCTCATAACTGTCACTTTGTCTCTTAGAGCATCTTTGCTGGATCCTATAGATTCTGAGAAGTTGTGCTCTCTGTGTGCTCGGTGCCCACAGTGCTTGTGGACATAAAGATGCACTTAGTTGGAGGACATTGGAAGCAGCTGTCCTTGTATCATGCAGAGAAGTACAACGTTGCTGGATGACGGTTTGACAGCACACGAAAGGATTCAAGAATGAATCCTCAAAGCGATCCAAGGATTTATCTTTTCACATGTTCAATCAAGCTCTATTTAAAAGAGGAAAACCCAACAATAAGCTAGGCGGATTACAACATAATGCTTCTTTTTTTATGACCTTCTTATGTTTTGATTTTTCTTCAAGAATCATGCATTACTTTTAGTGTTAACTTGTTTTCCTTTCTTACTTTGAGACAATGTCTCACTGTCTCTTTTATTTTTTGAATGAGAGAGGGGGGGGTCTCAATTTATAGTTCAGGCTGACCGGGAACTCACTATGTAGCTAAGGTTAGTCTCGAACTTTCGGCAATCTTCCGCCTACCTACATACATGCAAATAATGAAGAATCAGGTAGGTCAGTATGTATTTAACATACAATCAGTTTGGATCAGTTCCAAGTCACATAGACATAACCCAAATGACAAACGTACATTCATTGCCAAAATATGACAAAAATTTGTATGTTTTTTTTTGTTTCTTGGGCATTGCAGTATTTATTTAGAAGAACACAAAGGACGATACATTCAATTTTGATAATCACAACAAAATTAGAGAAATTTCTTCCCATTCAATTTCCATTCACACAATTTCTCCCTTCTAACGGTCTATAACATCCAGATGCCACAAAAGGGTGCTGTTTCCTTCCTTCCTTCCTTCCTTCCTTCCTTCCTTCCTTCCTTCCTTCCTTCCTTCCTTTCTTCCTTCCTTCCTTTCTTCCTTCCTTCCTTCCTACAGGGTTTCTCTGTAGCTTTGGATTCTGTCTTGGAGCTCTGTTTGAGCTCTGTTTGAGGCTGGCCTCAAACTCGCAGAGATCCACCTGTCTCCTGAGTGCTGGGATTAATGGCATGTATCACCACCACCTGGTGCTGTTTCTTTTCTCCAGTAGATTCTATAAATGGGTTTAGATCTCAAATGCATTTCTTGCATTAAATTACACAGTATTAAAAGATGGGTACTGTGGTGCACATCTGTAATTTCTAATTGCAGAGGCCAAGGCAGGAAGATACTGAGCTGGGGGTTAACCTGGCTATCCTGTGAGACCTTGTCTCAAAAACAATGCAGATCACCCCTCAAATTAACCACAACAAACATAAAACATTAGACTCTTATAAAAGGGAAAGGAGATTGAGTACAGGGGGAGCTAGCCTGGTATTGAAAAGAAACATAGACGAAGGGAAAACACAGAAGAAAAGAGGAGCTTGTGAGTTGTAATTATTTTAATATTTTCTAGTTTTAAAAATCACAATAGATCCTGACTTTAAAATGATATATACTTGTTTCTCTTCTATATAAGAGATACCATAAATTCTTTGAACAAATCTACTTTGTTATGTTGTTGGGTTTAATAAAAAATACTTGCAAATCTCTGCCCTTCAGATAGACTCTTCAGTTACCTGGTCACAGGGACTTGTATATTTTAGTCCTCAATAAATCTCAAGTTTTTTTTCCTCCTTTCCATCCCCCACCCCAGCACCACCCCAGCACTGGTCTAAGCTATTGTCAGCTTTCATTTGGCTATCTATAGTCATCTCCAAAGTGCCCTCTGCAGCCACGGGTACCATATTCATCCATGTCTAGAATACCTAAGATCAATACTTTCAATGAACAAATTTAGTCGATCCATCTTCCTGATGAAAACTGTGAAAACATTTCTTCTGAAGATGAAGACAGAATTGACTGATATGGCCTACCATAAGGTCCATTTACTTCCTGCTAACATCTGGATGTGGTTTATCTTAAAAATATTCACATCCTATAAGCCTGGTCCTCAATGTAATGTTGTTGAGTGGTGGAATTCCTTTTTATTTACTTATTTATTTCTATTTACAAAATTTAAAGACTTATTTATTTTATGTGCTCGAGTGTCTTACTAATGTATGTATGTGTGTTTACCATAGTTGTGCCCGGTGCCTATGGAACTCAAAAAGGGGATGGTGTCATTTTTTAAGAGGTTGGGTTAATTAGGAACTAGGTGCTTTCCCATCACGGATGGATAATGGATGAATGCTTCCAAGCTTTATAGATTTTGGATTTGTTTGTCAGGCATGTAACATATTTACCCTATATTACTTAATATTTAATTTTTAAAAGTGGGGCAAATCATGCCTATACTATTGAAATTGGGGAGAGGATAAAATAAGTGGACACAATACCTTGCAAATATGGCAGCCATTCGGTAGATATTGCTGTCATTGTCCTCACTGCTTTGTGATAATTCTGCTTTCCTGGTGTTGAGAAACTGGCCTTTGACTGTGGTCTTAGAAATTTCTTATTCGCACTGGGACTGTTTTCTAGAATTGGACTTTACCTCGTGGTATTTCATTACAGAGCAGTGCTTCTCAACCTGTGGGCCAAAACCCCTTTGGGTCAGTTCGTAAGAAGGAAAATACATCCTGAATATCAGGTATTTACATTATGATTCATAACACTAGCAAAACCGCAGGTATGAAGTAGTAACAAGATAATTTTATGGTTGGGGGTCAGCACAACACGAGGAACTGTAGTAAAGGGTCACAGTATTTGAAAGGTTGAGAACCACTGTTCTAGAAGATGCAGTATTTCTGTCTTAGAGATTTACATGGCACTGCTTTTCTCCCCTGTCAACAGCTTACTGAAGTTGGTGATGGCTTCAGAGGTTTGTGTTTTCAAACACCCACTGTCTTGCAAAGGTCTTGTTTCTCTCTTGACAGAATTTCTAAGCAAGTTCTCCCATGAAATTGTTTCGAAAGGATGAGCTAATTCTTCTTGGAAACAACCCAGTGACTCCATTTGTAGGGATATTGGTGCCAGGGAAATGCAGAGAGGGTACTTTATAACACATACGTTATTAACAACTGTCAGGCTGGGAGGCTTTTGGGTTTTCTTTGTCTATTTTGTTTCTACCTAGAGTCTTAACTTTTCATATTGTTTTATTAAATAAACAATCCTGACACTTCACAGTTGTCGTTGAAACTCATGTTATTTTACTTTGTTTCTCGAGAAACCTACACTGTCAGATTTACCCAGCTCTGGCTTCCCTCCCTCTCTCCTGTACTTTTCTCCCCTTCTTCCCAAAGTTGATCAAGAAAATGAGCAGAGACCACGCGTGTTGGAATGTCATCTGTAATTGCTCCTGCCTTTTGCACATTGGAAACTTACCTTTCTAAGATTCACTTGAGGTTGGCCATGTCTTGTTGGGAAGGTCAGCCTATTGATAGAGTTGTTCTTGGTGTTTATACAAAAATTCTTTCTGCTATTAGTTGCTGTTTATGACTTGTGTCTTAAACAAAATATAATAGATAGACCATACCCCCTAAAGTACTTTGGCTTCAAATATATTTTGAACTCAGGAAGAGTATTAGAATATGATTATAAAAAAATTTCAATTTTTAAATTGTTTTCAGATGTGCAAGCTTCTAAGTTTTAATTAGGCTGTCCTCTAATTTAAGAATTATTTTGAAATATCATTTGCAAACTGATTTGCAAATTTTATAGTGATGTTAGCTTTATAAATTTTTATGGGTTGCATAGCTGAAGCAATACAATAATAATCATAATTAGCTACTGGCACTTTGTGTGACAGGTACTGTGTCCCAGCCACAAATAAGACTTCACTGTGTCTTCTTGCTTAATGAAAGATGGCCTGCACAAATGGCATTCTTTCAAGTCAAACTAAACTAAATCAGTGCACCAAAACTTTCCTAATGCTTAGTTTTGCCTTGGTTACCAAAAGGGAAATACAAAGTTACATTCTCTTTCAGGTCTAAATTATTTCTATGAATAATGAGTTTAACTGATTTTTACCTTTTTGTTTTACTATATTAGATGAAAAATCCATATATACACATATA
>NW_004949225.1:218760-220626 GCF_000317375.1 Microtus ochrogaster | reverse complement strand
AAACCTTGTTTCAAAAAACAAACAAACAAAGAAATTGTTGAGTGGCATGTGTTCCGCCATGGATTCTTCATTTTTCATATCAGACTGTGTGCCACTGATAAACACTGGATGCTTTGTTTTCTATAAAACCTTGATTTTACTTATTTATTTATTTTTCAAGACAGAGTTTTTCTGTGTAGTTTTGTGCCTGTCCTGAAACAAGCTCTTGTAGACCAGGCTGGCCTCGAACTCACAGAGATCCACACTGCCCGGCTGATACCTTAATTTTGCAGTATAGGTTTGTGTTGGGTGAAAACCAAACAGTTATTAAATAACAGGACTGTGAAGCTTTCTCCCACATCTGAATTTGTAATTGTAATAAGTTTTCTAACATTGAACAGCTGGAATGGAACTTCCAGATATGTGGCGTACTCTTTCAGATAGGAGACATCTTGTTGTTGTGTTTCTGTGGGGATGGGAGTTCTAAACTTTCCCCTTAAGTTTTCAGGGCTGAATTATGACAGGAGCAGTGAAACTAGAAGTTAGTGACATATTAGAAATTACAGAAACTTCTTGGCCTCCAACCCTTTGCCCCCATCCCTAAGCATCTAAGAGGACACTAGGAAAAGTCCATTCTGGATAAGTGTGGTAATGGAGTCTGGGAGAGGACAGCCATATAGCAGAAAGATAAAACTGTGACTGGGCACAGTAAGCCATAACCTGAAATCTCAGCACCTGAGGTAGAGGGAAGAATATCAGAAAAAGCCAGCATCAGTTAAATTCCAAGGCCATTTTGGGTACACACAACCCCATCTCAAGAAACAAAACACACAGACAGCAACAAAAAAGCAACGAAAGACAAAACAACCACACCCTTTCCCAAGGGTAAAGGATAAAATTCTTGCTTGATTTTCACAGACATTGCTTGTAAACCTCATGCTCCAGTTTCCTCTAGATTCTATAGTCTAGAAGATCTGAAGTAAATGATTAACTAGAGGAAAACTACCTGCATTAGGAAGCAAGAGTCCCCAACACAGAAAAGATTTAATATTAAGTGCAGAATGATTAAGAACATAAGGAGTCATATCTTTGCTACATTATAGATTTTGTACAGTGCTTGGCACATAACATCCATCCTGTATCTTATCATCATCATCATCATCATCATCATCATCATCATCATCATCATCATCATCATCTTTGTCATATGTAGAACTTGATCAAGTGAGGTCAGTTTATAGCTATGCTATGAAGTATTCAGTTAAGGAGTTGATTGAGACTCAGGACCCTTGACTATCAGAGTGTTCCCCCTCTAGTATGATAAGCTCTTCTGTGACTATGATGTGGCTTCCACTGAGTACCCAACCCAAGGACTCGCTGTGAGAGCTGTCCACTGCTGTCCATGAGGCCCTTCTCCTTTTTCACGGAGAAAAAATAGCATTGTAATAACAAGATACACATAAACTAGCTCATACTTAGAATCCCAGCATTTGGAGGTAGAGGCAGGAGGATTATTGTAAGTTCAAGAGCAGCCTGGCCTCCATACCAAATTCTAGGCAATCCAGTGCTACGGACTGAGACCTTGCTTTAACCATGCCCAATGAGTAAATACACAATAATAAGTAAACGTGGAAGGGTTGTGTTGGGTGCTGAGATTGTAGTAGTGGATGATGGATGAAGTCTGTGTACACATGAAGCCCCCATGGTAGAGAGGCCTCAGAGGCTGTGCTAATTTCAACAAGGCACATGCTTTTCACATCCATTGTAAACGTGTCTGGCTTTATTGTTTTATTTGGAGCAATCGGCTTATTGATCTTGTTTTGGCTGTTTAATGTCTGAAGAATTACTACCTTTTACTATAAAGAAGTCTGCTTTTAGATCTTTTTG
>NW_004949225.1:215829-218175 GCF_000317375.1 Microtus ochrogaster | reverse complement strand
TGCTGTTTTCTAACATGTTAACCAAGTGCATGATTTAATGCCTGATACATTTCTCCCCTTCTTATTTGATTTACTAAAATTTAAATAAAGATCATCTGGTTAGGATATAAGTGTTTTAAAAATGAGATACCCCAATCAACACGCATTTAAATGTAGTTAAAATTCTAAAGGTCAAGTTACTGAATAAGAATTGGCCAAATTATGGTAGGATCCAAACAGCTGTTTGACAGCTTGTCAGAGTAGAGAGTGATTTCTTGTTGAATGGTAATTAAAATCACAGCCAAAAATCAGTGATTTAATAAGTAGTTTGAACTTTAATTCAGAGCTCCTGTGTGTGCCACTTTAATCAGTAAGGTCTCCTGACAGTAGGGCTGGCAATGGAGCTGTTTGGTTGATTTCCTCATGATTATTTCTTACATTCTACAGTCTTCCATTTTTCTTCTTGTCAGGAAATGTTTCTTAGTCTATCTATCTATCTATCTATCTATCTATCTTTCTTTTCTTTTTTTTTGGAGACAGGATTTCTCTGTAGTTTTTGGAGCCTGTCCTGGAAACAGCTCTTGTAGACCAGGCTGGTCTACCTACCTCTGTCTACTGAGTGCTAGGATTAAAGGAGTGCGCCATCACCGCCCAGCATTTATTCTATCTTTCTAAAGACAATTTGTGGGTAAAAGTTAAGTGGTGCTTGAACATTCGGTAATGTCTCTATTTCATGGACGACAACAGTTTGGTTGAATACAGATTTCAAAACTTGTAGTTTGGGCAGAAGTGAAATGTCAGCAAACACAATGCGAGAGCACTGGAAAGCATGTGCCTCAGTTGACTTTACAGCTTTTGTTCTGGGCCATCGCTGTGACGTTATGACTGAGCTAACCCACTTGACTTCTCCCGTTAGGAAGCTCTCTAGATTACCTGAGAGCCAGGTGAGTGAACACAGCTGAACCCAGAAGAAAGCCAAGGGCTCAGATCAGCCTACATTGGCAGCTTGTGCACAGAGACCCTAAACGTCTGTTGTCACTTCACGATTCTGTTTGGGGGATCATGGCTTCATACAAAACACACCTGTGACATTTGATATCCCTCACAACAGGTACATTTCTTTGCCCCTTGGAAGTTGCTGCTCCCCTGTCTTCTCTCCTCGGGGTTACTGATGAAAAACACAAAGAAAATGTGATCCTTCTTATTGTATTGCTAAAATGTTGCTATGGTTTAGATAGGGTTGGAATTTGTTCACCAAAATTTCACATCTTTGAGGTGTGGTCCTTACTGTTGGTAGTGGAGCAGTGGTAGGATTCTTAAGTGACCAGGCCTTTTAGGAGTCCTTAGGTCATTGAAATGAATTCACATAGGTGTTGCAGGGCTGCACGAGTCATTCTTGAGAGAAGATTGCTATTAGAAAAGTAAGCCTGGTCCCTCCACTTCTTTCTGACTTTCTGTCTCTTGCTTGTTCATGTGTTAACACCACAGTGATGTCATCACCATGAGGTCCTCAGCACAGCAGAGCAAAAGGCAACAACATGTCCTCATATCTCCAAAACGATGAGCTACATAAACCTCTTTTTAAAACAAAGTCACTCATTTCAGCCCCAGTGGATATATCTACATCACAGCTCTGTGTCCGTGGCTCCAGGAATTTGGTGGATAAGATTGTAAGAGTCAGAACACAAGGAAGTCTGCTGTGAAACAGTCTCTCATAGAAAAGGCTGCACAAAGAAGACCATAACAAAGGCAGTATAAACAGCCATGCTGATGTGGAAGCAGGAAAATATCTTGGGGTCCCAGCTTTTGACAACAAACTATAGGCAAATAATGACTGCCGAGAGAGGGAGAGTTAACCTCTGTTCAGGGTAAGCCCCTAATTGTTGTACAGTGCACAGTGGTTATCTCTGAAACCATATACATATAAACAACAAACATGGACTCAGCAGGTTATATTTCTATATCTAGTAATATATACATACATATATTTATAACTAACAATAATAAATGGAAAAAAAGCCATCACTGTCAGAGTGGGGAGGAATCTACTTGGAAAGAGTTGTAGAGCAGGGACTTGGGGGTGTGTGGAGGGAGGAAAAGGAAAGTGGAAATGTTGTAACTACACGTATATTTTAATTTAAAATCTCCAAAAAGAGAGAAATTTCTATGTAATTCAGAAAAAAAGTAAAGATAGCATACTCTTGTCACTACCAACACTTTCAGGTCATTGCAACTAAAGCCCCAACTATGAATACCTTGCTAGGATGGTGACAAAGGGAACCACACTAAGGGATCAAAAAATAATGACAAGGTCAGTACATAGAGAAGTAGAAATACACACACACACACACACACACACACACACAC
>NW_004949225.1:173242-214984 GCF_000317375.1 Microtus ochrogaster | reverse complement strand
TTTTTATTTTATTTTTAAAACATTTTTATTGTTTTTATTGAGCTATATATTTTCCCATACCCCTTCCTTCCTTCTTTCTTCCCCTCCACCCTCCCCTCCTGCCCGCCACACTCCCAATTCTCTGGAACAGTGGATTGTAGTGTGGTTATCTTTTGCTTTGCTTTATATCTTCTATCCACTTATGAGTGAGTACATACCATGTTTGGAGAGATACATTGATTTACTGGTATAAGAAAAGTCATTAGGCATCTGCTTAATGCTATATTGTAATTGACTTCTAAACCTCGCCCCCAAATCAAAGAAAAAGAGAGAAATTTACCCTTTAGCAAAATTTATTTCATTAGGAATGAGTATTTTACATATCATTTTTGTCTTGTTCTGACATTTGCTGGTCCAGTATCTAGTGCTGTTGTTCTCAACCTTTCTAATGTCATGGCCTTTAAAATACAGTTCCTCATGTTGTAATGAGCCCCAACCATAAAACCATTTTCATTGTTACTTCCTAAGTGTAATTTTGCTACTGTTATGAATCATAATGTCAATATCTGATATGCAGGATGCCTGATATGAGACCTTCAGAGGGGCTGTGACCCACAGGTTGAGAACCACTGGTCTGCAGGAATGGAGGAAGACCAGAATGAGGTCTACTTTGAGTTGTCTTGACAAGATTCCCTTGCTCTCTCTTGGGGTGGAGACTCATAATGAAATCGTGTGCAGATTATCACTTCAGCACATCCTAATGCACACACGGCTTTAATAGAAAGAAGCCAAATAGCGTAAAAGGTTAAATGCATGGCCTCAGCATCAGCCTCTTTATTGTAACTTCACTGGCAAGTGGATAACTAATTTTAATATGTCATTTTACTTTGATTTACTCTCTGAAAGAAACAGAAAGATTTGATCCAGGCAAAAATGGAGTGCCACTTCAAGACTCTGCTTAGTTAAGCGTGCTCACAAATGAAGAAATTGACTTGGATTTCGGTGTCGTTTTGCACTGTGCTTCCCTTGGAAAACTTGCTTAGAAGCCTGCTCCACTTGACACACTAGTTTTTTGTGGCATCCCAACTTGTATGTGTTACTAGTTTTTCACAGTGTATTTTTGTCTGAAATGAGCAGAACCTAAACTAAAGTATTAATATCTGTGAAATATTTTCACAAAAGTTATACGTTAACAAACGAGTGAGTGGTTGATCCGTATTCCCATGGTAAACCAGTATTTAAGTAAATACCTCCATTCCAAATCCCACTGGCACTCACAACATTCCCACGAAACCTATTTTAAGTGCTATGTTCACATTTTGGCTTGAGTTACTGTACACGAGTCTCACATATGGATGTAATAAAATCCCTCAGGATAATTTCTTTGCTGATGTGGCCTAGGATGGTTATTTCTAAAAACTAGGACTTCAGATTTCAGTGTCCCATAGATACGTTCTCTATAAGATAGTTTTCACATTTTGTAATTTGTCAAGGCTGAGGCTTGTATGTTTGCAGATATCTGACTTTGTGTTTCATTCTCCCATGGTAGCAAATTAGTGTTCCTGTCTAGTTTTCACCAGTGTGGGGGTCCTCACTCTCTGTAGTCAGTAGGATGCTCTAGCCTTACACGTACTGGGTTGTCTCATCAGAATCTAGGACAGAACTGTTGCCCTTGCACAGAGCGATGCCCCAGGAGTTGATAAGGGAGGACTCAGTGAGAATCGTCTCAGCAAGAAGTATGCCTTTGTCCTCAGATTCACCCTTACCCCCTAAACCTCTAGCGTGATTGAAGGCTACCTTTTCTTATTCTTTCCAAATCCTCAGATTCACCCTTACCCCCAAACCTCTAGCGTGATTGAAGGCTACCTTTTCTTATTCTTTCCAAATATCTCTAAGTTAATGCTAACCCTCTCCTTTGTTTTGTTCTGTAACCGTTTCCATAAGATCCCGAATTTTATTTCCTTCAAAATTGAAGTATAGTTTCTCTTGTTACGGTAGCGATTCGGTTCTGCTGGGGCATCTATTTCTATTGTTATGGTAGTGATTCGGTTCTGCTGGGGCATCTATTCAGGGATATTCCCACTGGAGAGCTGTCATCTAATTATCTGGCTTAGCTCACTGTCATAAATTATGGCCACTCCCACTTGACCCCTGAGAAAGGGACAGACTTTTCTAAACCAAGAGGCTAACAAGAACTGACTTCTGTGGCTGCTGAGGATAACAGAGTTTTCTTTCAATCTAAGCATCTTTGATGAGTACTCAGAATATTTCTGTCCTGGCAGTTAGCATTTACTGCCCCTTTCTGTTGTTAGTTCTTTCTGAGTATCATCAAATGTGCCAGCACTCTGATGAAGGACAGCACTCTTATAATCTCAGCCTGTTTTGAATAATTTTATTATGCATGCATACAAATTTCAAGTTGTTTTATAAATTAGTCATTTGAGAATACTGTTTTAACATAGTCATAAAAAGAATCCTTTGCTTGTTGAGTTAAATTTCTTTAAAATGAGGGGAACAAACCATACAGTTAATAGTGCTCTATTAAAATTGCTAAGTATACTTTAACATTACTTACAATTTTATAGACCTCTAAATTTCCAATCCATCTTTATTGCTTTAAAATGTAGTCTTAGACTTGCTTACATTTTTAAAAAATGAAAGCTTTTCTTTAGTAAGCAACATAATATGCTACTGATATTTGACTTTTCTTATATTTTCATAATTTAAATTTAATAAATGTTTTCTGATTTTCTCCTGTATGGTAAAATAAATACTGGGACTTTCTTCCATTAGTGCAAAAACGTCCTGTCTCTGACCTCTGTTGCGTTCTCTTTATTTATCATTTTGGTAGAGTAGAGCCTCTTCTCTTCATGACTAAAATGGTCAGGTCTTAACAAAACAGTCCTGCCCTTATCTTTATTGGTATTCCCAGCCTACTTTCTCCCTGGCTGGAGTTGGAACATGAACTGGTGCAGGTTTGATCGAATAATGGTGTTCAAATAGCATGTCCAACTTCCTGGAAGTTTTAGCGGTGATGGTGGGTGGGAAAATGATCTTTTTTTAAAAAAATTATTTATTTATTAAAGATTTCTGCCTCCTCCCCGCCACCACCTCCCATTTCCCTCCCCCTCCCCCAATCAACTCCCCCTCCCTCATCAGCCTGAAGAGCAATCAGGGTTCCCTGCCCTGTGGGAAGTCCAAGGACCACCCACCTCCATCCAGGTCTAGTGAAGTGAGCATCCAAACTGCCTAGGCTCCCACAAAGCCAGTACGTGCAGTAGGATCAAAACCCAGTGCCATTGTTCTTGACTTCTCAGTAGTCCTCATTGTCCACTATGTTCAGCGAGTCCGGTTTTATCCCATGCTTTTTCAGACCCAGGCCAGTTGGCCTTGGTGAGTTCCCGATAGAACATCCCCATTGTCTCAGTGTGTGGGTGTACCCCTCGCGGTCCTGAGTTCCTTGTTCGTGCTCTCTCTCCTTCTTCTCCTGATTTGGACCTTGTTGCATGCAAATGGATGGAAATAGAAAACACTATCCTGAGTGAGGTAAGCCAGACCAAAAAAGAGGAACATGGGATGTACTCACTCAATTGGTTTCTAGCCATAAACAAAGGACATTGAGCCTATAATTCGTGATCCTTAGAGAAGCTAAATAAGAAGGTGAACCCAAAGAAAAACATATAGTCATCCTCCTGGATATTAACCTTCATCAGGCGATGAAAGGAGACCGAGACAGAGTCCCACGTGGGAAAATAATCTTTAAAGATCTGATTCAGTTAAGAATCTTGAGGTGAGGTGCTTATTCTGGGTGATCCAAGGATACCCTAAATGTACTGGAATTTACCTTTGTAGAAGGGCTAATACAAAGCCTGGAATGAGACAGCCATGAGTAAGGAACGTCAAAAGCTCTTTGAAGGCAAGGGAAGCTGGCAAGGAGCCACAAGAGCCACAAGAAAGTACAGCCTTTGGGGTGCATTTAATTTCAATCCAGAAATACTGACTTTGAGCTTAGGAGTCTTAAGATATGTAAAAGAAGAGATTCTGTGTCTTTAGCCATTAAATATATGGTTATTTGTTGCAGCAGCCATAGGTGAGTGATGCACTAGGGAAGCCATTTCATAGCAGGGGGCTACAGTAGCCTGGAAACGGTTAGAGGATTTGAATCACACATACCGTTGTCATTTGGTTTTGCCATTTTTCTAGAGCACTACACTTCAGATCTAAGGTCCTTGTTTACAAGAAGGGGGCCAGTAAAACTTTTTTGTATGATTATGGTAAATTGACGGTCTAAAAATACTTAAAGAACTTCTTGGATTGTGTTCAGTGGCTCATAATTCTTGTATTGCAAACGCTAATAAGTAAAAACTGCTAGCATTGAAACTGACTCATGTGCACGGAGCTTGGAACTCAGTTCTCTCGAGTGCCTGAAAAATAATGCCGGAGAGCAGAGCCACAGATAAATCAGACTAAAGACCGGAGGGCAGAGTGCATACATGTTGCTTGGCATTGTAACTGTTTCTGCCTCTGCCGGCATGTGTGTGTGTGTGTGTGTGTAGTTTTTAAACGAAGTTCTGATGTTTAGCTGAATCCAAATCACTGTTAGCTAACGTATGGGTTTAATGGGTGTTAATTAAGACAAAGCATGCTGTTTAAAAGGCAATGCCACCAGATCAGAATATTGCATTGAGGATGAATAAAATGTTAGGTTTTCTTTTTGAACTAGAAGGAGATCAAAGGGAGCCTGAGACCCGCTGGCAAAGGCAAGCATACAAAGAAAGAGATCCTCACTCTTCAAAGTGCCACCTGGCTTAGCTGCTCTGCAGGGAGGATGGGGGGGGGCAGATGGGACAGGTGGTATCTGACCATTCTGCTCTCTTCTCAGGAAGTATTCTCAGCAACTTTGTGTGACCCTTCTGAAACTATACTGCACCTAAATCTGAATTCAGTTTCAATGATCTAAGTCAGCGAATAATATAACCACACACACAGACACAGACACAGACACAGACACAGACACAGACACAGACACAGACACAGACACACACACACACTACTCATAGGCATGCACATGTGTGCATGCACGCACACACACAATTTTTTCCAAATTCATTATTTTACAAACAAAGAATTATTTGCTTATTATACTCAATAGGTCAAAAATTTTAAATTATTTACAATTCTTAATATATTTGCCAAATGTACTCAACATTTTAGAACATCAGGAGGACTATCTCAAAGTTAAGGTAACTTGAGACACACATTATCTACCACAGTACAGAAATGCTCTGAGTGACCATTTACTTGCTCACTGAAATAATACAAATTATGATATATGTGCATTAAGTTTCTTAGCTACAGTTGGAGAAACTAATGAAGCTCACCTACGGTGTATTGGTAGAAGTGATTGCAGTAAAGGGGCCTTTTAAATGGCAAAGTTTCACAAACTCATATTCTATATTTTCAGAAATTAATTATTATATAAAACAAGAAATATAGCATTAAACATCTTGAAAATTATGTCATCATATAAGCCTAGATTAGAAGCATATAGAAACTATGGAAACATTGAACCTCACAACTAGGAGCAACTGGTAACTTAAACTATGTAAAAGAACCCAGTTGTTTTTTAATTTTTTATTGATTTTATTGAGCTATGTATTTTTCTCTGCTCCCCTCCCTTCCTTTCCCCTCCCCTTCAACCCTCTCCCATGCTCCCAATTTACTCAGGAGATCTTTTCTTTTTCTACAGCCCATGTAGATTAGATCCATGTATGTCTTTCTTAGTGTTCTCATTGTTGTCTAGGTTCTCTGGGATTGTGATCTGTAGGCTGGTTTTCTTTGCTTTATGTCTAAAAGCCACTTAAGAGTGAGTACATACGATATTTGTCTTTCTAGGTGTGGGTTACCTCACTCAATATGATGTTTTCTAGACTCATCCATTTGCCTTGTAATCTCAAAATGTCATTATTTTTTCTGCTGTGTAGTACTCCATTGTGTAAATGTACCACATTTTTCTTACCCACTCTTTGGCCAAGAGGCATTTAAGGTTGTTTCCAGAAAGAACTCCAGTTTTACTTCACTTTGAAAATTTTGAAACGTAAGTATGTATAAGCCCAAACCAAAGGTTTCTAGCTGTTTTCAGTGGAAGAGGATCCGAAAGAGGGAGCCAACACACCACAGGAAAGGATGGTTGTGCCAGTCAAAGGAAGCTGCCACTACCTTTTGGAAACCAGGAAGTTGCAGAGACCATGAGAAGCTGCCCTTATGGATCTCAGCGTCCTCATCAAGTGTGTGATCTATGACATCCCTAGAAGGGGCTGCCCTTCGAGGTTCATGCCTGTGTACACTGCCTGAAAGGCAGCAATAGCCTTGGAAGGCATTTTGCCTCTTGTACCTCGTGGGTGTTTATCATTGGCATACTCTACAAGGAATCTCCTAGCAAGGCATTCTTGGGAATGAAATTGTTAAAAGTCTGCTGTCTGGAATAAAAGAGAGAATATAGATTAAAGAAAGCTATTGGTAGAAGCAAACAAATGACCCAACAAACAAAAACACCCCAGATGTCACCAAACTACTGGCATAGACAAGTACTTGTAGTAGTTCTGTGCAACTTTATGCCAAGATGAAGCCCTTCTACCAACCCTGATGCTGGTCCAGAAACCCCCTACTCAGGATAGTACCTTTCTCCTTGGTAGAGATAACTACCACACTGCCTGGATGATGATTTCTAGCAATTCTTTCCACTTTTAACAACCTCTGTATAAATCATATTGTCACTTTTGACTCTGAGATAAATGAAATGACTTTGTTTATATTTTGTATCTTATTTTTTTGATATGAACAGTTTGCTTTTTGATAGTCTCCCATGCATTCATTCAAAACTGCAGTTGATGCATTTCTTAGTTATGTAATGTTAATTCTAGAATATATTATAATTCATTCACTTTCCTGTAAATGGTTTTTGAATGGCCATATTTTGGTGCAAAGCTAATGCTTCTATACATGCTCATGGATGACTGTTCTTCATACACATGCACACATACACACACTTCCATTCACACCCATCCACACATGCATGAATACACACCCACCACACATATGCACACACACATATGCACACACATCCTTGTACACCCCCAACATGCACAAACACACACCACATACACACGCATACACAATTCACGTGCACACCCCCAAGTACATCCACCCCCATGCAATGCATGAATGCACACAAACACCACAAACACACAAATGCGCGCATACACACTCAACTATGCACCATCAAACTCTTTTTGAAGTACTTGTACCAACTTATTTGCCAACAAGCAGAATAAGAGATTCTATTTATTCCATATTTTCAGAACCCCCTCTCCCCCAAAGCAACAATTTAAGAATTTGGCCAATCATCTAGTAGTAGGATGTAACCCAATTATGGGTTTAATTTGCATTACCTGATTGCTAAGAATTAAAAGATGTGGAATGATGAGCCAAAGACCCCAGCTGATACTTCTGAAAAAGACATACAATGTGAGGCAGGGCAATAGCACAAGCAAGCACATGCAACTGCACAATGAATAAACGAAATTGGCCAAAACAACCTGTCAGTGCACCAAAAGCACAGTAAGTAAAGCCATACATTCCTAACCAATCACAACACTACAATAGCGACCGCTAGTTTCAAAAGGACCAACCAACCAAAAAAGTTCCTGCGGCAACTTAATTTCCTTAAACCCATAAAAATCCCTGTCCTTTTTACTTATTTTTTATTTATTTATTTTTATTTATTTATTTTGGATCTTCCTTTTTACAATAAAGAGGTTCTGTATTGGAGTCTGTGTCATTGCCTCTGCATCCCCCCCCCCTGCAGTGGTTAGTTGGGGACATCCTGATGAGGGAGCATCCGGCAGAGGCCTTGGAGAAGTGAGGGAAAGATGCAGCCATGTGGCTCGTGGGGAAAAGACATCAAAGCCATGGCCAAAGGGTGTAGACTTTGCTTTGTGTGGCTTAGAGGAACTTTGTTAGAACCCATTGGAATGAAAACAGAGGATCTGGTTGTACAGGAGAAAGCTCAGAGGCTTGCTCCATGTTTCTGTGTCATGACGTCTCTGGCTCATCAGAATAGAAGGCCAGCTCAAGATCCGCCATTGCCAGGAGAGCAGCCTGTGCCTCAGGCAACCTTTGTGTTGCAACTCCTGGGGACACTGAGAGGCAGGACAAGTATTGATGTCCATGTCATCAGACAGAGGGGACCACTCAACATTTGATGAACTTGGCGGGATAAAATCCATGCCTCTGGCATTTGACCAGCTGATAATGATTAGTGATGTTCACTTCTCCCCGTTTCTTCTCTAAGGCTGCACTGTGGTCTTCAGATGGCAGCATAGGTATGTCTTAGCCATCCTCACAGCTCAGCTCACACCCGACTCAGTCATTCAGCATCAGAGAGGAATGTGTTCACATTTAATACTTATAAGCTGTCTTTCCCTTTCCACACCTGAGTTTGTATTAAATATGTTCCAGATTTCATAGTCACATCCCTGTGCCCAAAATTCTGAGACTTCTCTCCTTTCCTTCAACTCTCTAGCCTGATAAATCATTGTCATCGGCTGTTTGGGTAATGTCCTTATGTTTTCTTGATGCCACTTACATAGTTTGCCTCTGATAAGCCAGGCATAATTTGTTGTACTTGAGACAATTTAAAATATTTTGTCCTTAGCAGTGAGAAGCAGGCAGATAACTCCAGAGATTGGCTACCCCCTACCACAGGCTCAGGACTGAGACTCTAAAGAAACTCCCAGTTGGTGAGGTCTCAATACACAATGGCCAGGATATACAGAGTTGTTCTTTGGTGTGACTTCCATGCCTGAGCCTGGCCTCCTGACACCTGTGCTTTTCGGCTTGTTAGTGTCCTTGTTCCCTGCTCTTCTGTGCTCTGCACAACTTTATCCCACTGTAGTGTCTGACTCTGGGGCTGGCACAAGTTAAATTTGGGCTCATGATTTGTGGTTATTCTGTTATCAGGTTTCCAACGGAGCCCTATTGTAAATAATATGTTGTCTCTTAGCCAGGTGATGGTGGTACATGCCTTTAATCCCAGCACTCAGGAGTCAGAGACAGGTGGATCTCTGTGAGTTCGAGGCCAGCCTGGTCTACAGAGCAAGTTCCTGGATGGGCTCCAAAGCTACAGAGAACTCCTGTCTTGAAAAACCAAACCAACCAACCAAAGAATATATTATCTCTGAAGTCAAAGGCTGACCAATTCTTCCCCATTGCTCCATCTGCCTGAGCAATCTGTTTTCAGAATCTACAACTAGACTTGGGGCTGCCAACAACCGTGTGCTTGTCCAGAGGGTGGGACTACCAGAGCCATCTGGCATGTCATTAGGATGGGGCTTCTGCTCTCCCCAACCCCCAGCACTGGGCAGCTAAGACCCCTGAGCTTTCCTGGACTTGGCTTCTTTCAGTATATCACCTGTTTTTCCTCTTCTTCTCCCTTCTTCTCCTCCTTCTCCCTCCCTCCTCTCTGTCCTGTACTTTTTTAAGGTTCTACCACATCCTTGGTGAGTTTCCCAGGCTCTTCCTCTCTCTCTCTCTCCTTGGAATGGAGTCTGTTCACCCCGATACTGACTCTTCTCCATTACTGGGTCACGTGGAGGTAGCTACTATCCCACAGAGAACGGCATTAATGGTGGAGGCCTGTAACTATGAAGAGGATTAGTTCATCTGAGGTTTCTAGCAATATGGAAATTTAAAAACTATAATATAATTTTTCTGTTTGACAGTTAAACTTTGTAAAGTAACTCTGGGGTTGATGGTCACTGAACTTTTGTGCCTTAACTCTTTCTTCCTATAAAGCTGTTATGGAGTGCTTTCTTCCTACCCTATTGGTTCTTTTTGTAAATCTTTGATAGCTAATCTTGGAGAAATCTCTCTATTTTACCAAATATTGAAGTCTCTGTATTCTCTGTTTTATATAAATGTGTATTTTGTAACTGCTCTTCAATCTAAAGGCACAACCCAGTAATTGTAAAGAGGGGCCACCAGAAAGAGCATGTCAGAGTTTAGCAAAAGCTTTACAGTAAGTTGAACTGATAGTTAAGACAAAATAATGTCTGTGCCAAGTTGATTAAAGATGTTTGAGAGCCAGAGAGATCACCCAGTAGTTAAGAGTACATACTGCTTGTAGAGAATCTGAGTTCTGTTCCCAGCAGCTGTATCAGATGACTCACAACTGCCTCCAGCTCCACCCCCAGGGGATGTGGCATCTGTGAGCTCACTGAGCACCTGTACTCACACACATAATTAAAACCAAATAAAAAGCAGTAAGAAGATGCTTGAATGAAGTAGCCACTTTAATATAAATTGGAGGTAGAGACTCATAAAAAAATTGAAAAGTAAACAGTGCTTCTTCTCAATAGATAAAGCAGTTGAACCCAGGATTTCACACAAACTAGGTACTCCACCATTGATCTATACCCCATCCCTCAATGTTTTCAGTTAATAATAATATCTTCTTGAAATACATTAACAAACATGATACACATAAGAGGACAACATACTGAGTGAGGGGTGTTTCTCTTTCCCAAGTGCTGTTTTTAATAGAAAGTTTGCCATATCTCAATAGAGAGCCTCCTTTCTGAAGACTGATTTCTTCAAGTTTGTAACAAACTCTTTTCTAGCTATTTAGAATGCTCAGCCACATAGGCCCTCTGGTTGATCCAGGGGTCAGAATTGATTAAAGAATTCTCTGTATCTTTTTCTTCCTTCTATTCACTACGAGTGAATTGCACCCTCCTTTTTTATATTTCTTGTTTTTATACTTTCATTTCATTCTAGAGCAATGGACCATTCTCTCTGAACAAGTGAAACTGAGGAAAGCCTCCCCAATTTTGAGTGCTGTGATGGATAGCATTTCTCCTCCTTGTTTCTTTTTCTGTCAGTATTGACACCCCAGATTTGGATGATGCACCCAATCACACACAAATCTTCTTAGCAACGCTGTTTGAGTTATCATTCTCTATGACTCTAGGACTCAGTTCAGGTTTCCTACGTCTGCTAGTGCTTCCTTGACCTAGCAATGCCCTGTGTGATAAATGACATTGAACATATGCATACATTCATGAATTCAAAGATACACATATGATTCTTGACATGTGACTTATAATATACTAGCTAATAACTACACCCAGTCATTTGTATCAATTTAAATTAAATCAGATTAGAAATTTGACTTCTTAGTCACACACACCAATGACAAGAACGAATGTCTGCCATCCTCTGTCTTCACCACAGTGGACTCTTTTCTCTAAAACTGCGAGCCAGAGTGAACCCACCCCCTTAGCTTTCTTCTGTCAGGTATTCCATCATAGCAATGAGAGAAGTAGCTAATATAGAAAATTGATGCTGACAAATGAGGGCATTGCTGTGAAGAAAGCATGGCCATGTGCACCTTCAGAGTTGTTTTACAGAAGACATGTGGAAAAATAGAGAGCCAAGGGCGAGAGAAACCCTGGAAATGTGGAGAGTATAGACTGTGCTCTGATGTTGCAGAGGGAAATAAGGTCTCTTTGGAAATGAGGATAGAAGCCATTCATGTTGTGTTCTAGCAGGAGTCTGCCTACTTCCTGTTCAGGTCCTGGCAATTTGAGTGAAGCTAAATTAAAAAAGAATGGAATAAGGTTAAATTCAAAGACTAAAGAGTGAGTAGATAAGTGAGAATGTGAGCAACCTAGGCCAGAGCAGGCTTGAGTGAATGCCACAAGAGAAGGACTGAGCCAGCAACCTGGGCCAGAGTGATGCTGGGACAGTGGACTCCATAGGAGCATGAGCGCATCTGTACCAGGGATGTTTGCAGAAGCAGGACTGAGCCAGCAACCTGGGTCAGAGCAGCTGAGGTAGCAAGCTCCATGGGAGCAGAATACAAGAGATGGAACAGAGAATATCAAGTGCTGAAGACACAATTAGAGGAAATTGTTCAAAGAAAACATTAAATCTAACAAAAGCTTAACACAAAATATCCAGGAATTATGGGACACCGTGAAAAGACCAAACCTAAAAATAATAGGGATAGAAGAAGAAGTTCAACTCAAACGCACAGAAAATATATTTAACAAGGTCATAGAAGAAAACTTTCCCAACCTAAAGAAAGAAATGCCTATGAAGATATAAGAAGCTTACAGAACACCAAATAGACTAAATCAAAAAAGTCCCCTCGCCACATAATAATCAAAACACAAACATACAGAATAAAGAAAGAATATTAAGAGCTGCAAAGGCCAAGTAACAGGCAGACCTATCAGAATTATCTTTGACTTCTCAACGAAGACAATGAAAGCCAGAAGGTCCTGGTCAAGTATTTTGCAGACATTAAGAGACCAGACCAGACTACTATACCTAACAAAACTTTCAATCACCATAGAAGCACAAAACAAGATATTCCATGACAAAACCAGATTTAACCATTTAACCAATACTTAGCCACAAACCTAGCCCTACACAAAATACTAGAAGAAATACTCCAACCCAAGGATGTTGGCTACATTAACAACAACAACAACAAAAAAACCCAGACAATTGGTGATCTCACAGCAGCAAATTCCAAAGAAGGGAAAAACACACAAATTAACATAACCAACAATGAAAACTAAATTAATAGGAGATAGCATTCATTTGTCATTAATATTCCTTAATATGAATGGTCTCAACTCATCTATAAAAGGACACAGGCTAACAGACTGGATATGAAAACAGAATCCATTCTTCTGCTGCATACAAGAAAAACGCCTCAACCTCAAAGACAGACATCACCTCAGAGTAAAGGGTTGTGAAAAATTTTTTCAATTAGATGGACCTAAGACACAAGCTTATGTAGCTATCCTAATACCTAACAAAATAGACTTCAAACTAAAATCAATCAAAAGAGACAAAGAAGGACATTTCATATTTATCACAGGAAAATCCATCAAAAGAAAATCTCAATGCTGAACATCTATGCTCCAAATTCAAGGGCACCCTCATATGTAAAAGAAACACTTCTAAAGCTTAAATCATACATTAAACCACACACACTAATAATGGGAGACTTCAACACTCCCCTTGCATCTCTGGACAGGTCAGTCAGACAAAAAATGAACAGAGAATAAGGGAACTAACAGATGTTATGACTCAAATGGGCTTAACAGACATCTATAGAATATTCCATCCAAACAGAAAAGAATATACCTTCTCAGCACCTCATGGAACCTTCTCAAATATTGACCACATACTTGGTAACAAAACAAACCTCAACAGATACAAATATTGGAATAGACCCATGTATCTTATCAGATCACCATGGTTTAAAACTAGAATTCAGCATCAACACTAATTCTAGAAAGCCTACAAACAGGTGGAAATTCAATGGGTCAAAAAAGAAATAAAGGGAGAAATTAAATGCTTGCTAAAATTCAATGAAAATGAACACACAACATACCCAAATTTATGGGATACAATGAAAGCAGTGTAAAGAGGAAAGTTCATAGCACTAAATGCCTACATAAAGAAGCTGAAAAAATCTCACACTAGTGAATTAACAGAACATTTGCAAGCTTTAGAACAAAAAGAAGCAAACTCACCCAAGAGAAATAGATGGCATGAAACAATCAAATTAAGAGCTAAAACCAACAAAATAGAAACAAAGAAAACAATACAAAGAATGAAGGAGACAAATAATTGATTCTTTGAGAAAATCAACAAAATAGGCAAACCTTTATCCAAACTAACCAAAAGGCAGAGAGAGAATATCCAAATTAACAAAATCAGAAATGAAAACAGGGACATAACAGACATGGAGGAAATCCAGAGAATTCTCAGGTAGTATTTTGAAAACCTATACTCTACAAAATTGGAAAACTTAAAGGAAACAGACAACTTTCTGGATAAATATCACTTACCAAAATAAAATCAAGACCAGATAAGCAAATTAAATAGACCTATAACTGCTAAAGAAATAGAAACAATCATCAAAAGTCTCCTAACCAAGAAAAGCCCAGGACCAGATGGTTTCAGCTCAGAATTCTACAAGACATTCAAAGAAGTAATACCAATACTCCTCAAATTGTTCCACACAATAGAAACAGAAGAAACATTGCCAAGCTCTTTTAATGAGGCTACAATTACCCTGATACACAAACCACAGAAAGACATTACTAAGAAAGAGAATTACAGACCAATCTCACCCATGAACATTGATGCAAAAATACTAAACAAAACATTGGCAAATCAAATTCAAGAACACATCAGAACTATCATCCACCATGATCAAGTTGGCTTCAGCCCACAGATGCAGGGATGGTTCACCATATGAAAATCTGTCCATGTAATCCACCATATAAACAAACTGAAAAATAAAAACCACATGATCATCTCATTAGATGCTGAAAAACCTTTTGACAAAATTCAACATCCCTTCATGATAAAAGTCTTGGAGAGTGCAGAAATACAAGGAACATACCTAAACATAATAAAGGCAATATATAGCAAGCCAACAGCCAACATCAAACTAAATGGAGAGAAACTCATAGTGATCCCACTGAAATCAGGAACAAGACAAGGTTTTCCACTCTCTCCATATCTATTCAATATAGTTCTTGATGTTCTAGCTAGAATAATAAGACAACAACAACAACAAAAAAGATCAAGGGGATACAAATCAGAAAAGAAGTCAAACTCTCACTATTTGCTGATGATATGATAGTTTACATAAATGACCCCCAAAATTCTACCAAGGAACTTCTACAACTCATAAACACTTTCAGTAACGTAGTAGGATACAAGATTAACTAAAAAAAAATAAGTAGCCCTCCTTTACACAGAAAGGGCTGAAAAAGAAATCAGAGAAACATACCCTTCACAATAGCCATACATAGCATAAAAAATCTCAGAGTAACTCTAACCTAACAAGTGGAAGACTTGTATGACAAGAACTTTAAATCTTTGAAGAAAGAAATTGAAGAAGACACCAGAAAGTGGAAAGATCTCCCATGCTCTTGAGTAGGTAGAATTAATATACTAAAAATGGCAGTCTTACCAAAAGCAATCTACAGATTTAATACAATGCTCATCCAAATCCCAGAAAAATTCTTCACAGACCTCAAAAGAACAGTACTCAACTTCATATGGAAAAGCAAAAACAAGGATGGCCAAAACAATCCTGCACAATAAAAGAACTTCTGGAAGCATCACAATCTCTGACTTCAAACTCTACTACAGAGCTACAGTACTGAAAACAGCCTTGTATTAGCATAAAAACTGACAGAAGGACAAGTGCAGCTGAATTGAAGACCCGGATATTAATCCACACACCTTCAAACACCTAATTTCTTGACAAAGAAGCAAAAAATATCAAGTGGAAAAAAGAAAGCAAATTTAACAAGTGGTGCTGGCAAAACTGGATATCAACATGTAGAAAAATGAAAATAGATCCATATCTATCACCATGCACAAAACTCAAGTCCAAATGGATCAAAGACCTCAACATAAAGCCACCCACACTGAACCTCATAGAAGAGAAAGTGGGAAGTACATTTGAACATATTGGCACTGGAGACCACTTTCTAAATATAACCCCAACAGCATAGACACTGAGAGAAACAATTAATAAATGGGACCTCCTGAAATTGAGAAGCTTCTGTAAAGCAAAGGACACGGTCAACAAGTCAAAATGACAGCCTACAGAATGGAAAAGATCTTCACTAACCCCACATCAGACAGAGGTCTGATCTCCAAAGTATATAAAGAAATCAAGAAATTGATCATCAAAAGAACAAATAATCCAATAAAAATGAAGTACAGATCTAGACAGAGGACTCTCAACAGATGAATCTAAAATGGGTAAAAGAGACTTAAGGAAATGCTCAATATCCTTAGACATCAGAGAAATGCAAATCAAAACAACTCTGAGATTCTGTCTTACACCTGTAAGAATGGCCAAGATAAAATCACTGATGACAACTTATGCTGGAGAGGTTTTGGGGTAAAAAGAACACTCCTGCATTGCTGGTGGGAATGCAAGCTGGTACAGCCCCTTTGGATGTTACTAGGGTGATTTCTCAGAAAATTAGGAAACAACTTTCCTCAAGACTCAGCAATACCACTTTTGGGTATATATCCAAAGGATGCTCAATTTTTCCACAAGGATATGTGCTCAACTATGTTCATAGCAGCATTGTTTGTAGTAGTCAGAACCTGGAAACAACCTAAATGTCCCTCAATGGAAGAACTGATAAGGAAAATGTGGTACTTTTACACAATGGAGTACTACATAGCAGAAAAAATAATAACATCTTGAAATCTGCAGGCAAATGGATGGATCTAGAAAACATCATATTGAGTGAGGTAACTCAGATCCAGAAAGACAATTATCATATGTGGTTTTTAAACATAAAGCAAAGAAAACCAGCCCACAAATCATAATCCCAGAGAACTTAGACCCCAAGAGAGACATACATGAATCTAAACTACATGGGACAGAGAAACCCTGTCTCGAAAAACAAAAACAAAACAAAACAACAAAAAAAAAAAAACAAAAAAAAGAAAAGAAAAGCGAGAATGTGCAGTTTGAGAAAGAAGAGAGTTATGAAGGCATTGAAAGTTGCATACAAAGTAGCTATAGATAAAACTTGATAAATACATTGTGCTGTTAAATAAATCAGCACAAAAATGGAGGAACTTGTCACTTCTCCCTAGGACAACAGAAAAGGGGCCTTAACAGAGAGACCTCTCCAGCAAGGACTCTAGGATATGAATAGGAAAATCCCTTTAAAAAACATCCATTTAAATTTAATTTGATCCACTTATTAACCCTGACTAGGCCTAGAACTTGCTGTGCAGACTAGGTCAGCCTCTTAAACTTACCTCTGTCTCCCAAACACTGGGATTAGGATTTGTGCCACAATGCCCGGCTTTACCTGGTGAATTCCTCCTAAACACCTGAAACCGTACTGTGTGGGCTGCTAATGTGTGTTCAGTTCCGATTCCAGGCTGAAATGTGGACAGTGGATGCACCTAACAGCCAGTGCGATGCACCTAACAGCCAGTGCGAATTAGTCTGGTCTGTGCATTGATCTGTTTTCGTGTTTATGGAACAAAATCCTGAATTCACCCAGTGAGTTTGAGGCTAGTTAGGGGTACGTAGGTGAAGCTGTCTTAAAACCCAAAACAATGAAAGCAAGAGTATTGGTTGCTGCAGTAATTCACATTGGTCTCTGGCCTTCTTGCTAGCTGATGCTATTACGTTTCAGCAGTTTGACCCCTGATTTTTCTTTATTGTATATTTCCATATTTCTGTAATATGAGACCCTTTGTACCTTTTAAATTATTGTTACCAAAAATTAATAAACTGAAGTCTTGCGTGGCAAAAAAAAAACCAAAACCCAAAAACATCCATTTAAAAGGAGTGTTCCTGAGAAGACAGTCTCCAGTGTGCTGTGTTCAGGGATGCCTACACAAGGATATATTTTTCCCCAGATTCAGGTAAGGAGGTTATATAAAGCTGCTATGGCTATGGTTGAAGGGGTAGGCTGCTTGCTGAGCTGGCAGCAGAACTTGACATTTTTTATGCAAGGCTGATTTCCAAGCTTGCAAAATGAAAGAATTACGGGGTGGATAGAAACGAGTGCCAGTATTCTAAAAAGCGGCGGAGGTCCAGAAATGCGTAGAAATGTTACATTCCTTGTGCGGACCTTCTGAGTGTGTGGTGCTATGAAGGTAAAGTCTCAGTTGCAGTGGAGCCTCTAGATGTAGATATTAGAATGTGTGAGGTCCACCGAAGAAGCTGTAGGTACTGAGTGCAGCTGGCCCAGCAGTGAGCCCACATGTTACAGGTGGGGGATCTTTCTTTCCCTTCCTCACTCCGTTCCTTCCCCTCCCTCCTTCTTTCCTTCCTTCCTTCCCTGTTTCCTTTCTCTCTCCTCTCTTTCTCTATCTTTTCCTTCTTTTTTTTTTTTTTTTTTAAAAAGACAGGCTTTCTCTGTGTAACAGCTCTGGCTGTCATGAAACTTGCTTAGTAGTCCAGACTGACCTCGAACTCCCAGAAACTTGCCTGCCTTTACTTCCCGAGTGCTGGCATTACAGGTGTGCACCACCACTGCCCGGCTAGAGGAATGGCTTTCTTAATATGAACTTTCTTAATTTAAAGTTCAATAGGTGCCCAGGTGATGTCACTGCAGGCCCTGGTTATTGGGCATGAAGCTTTAGGGTTTGGTATTTGCCCTGATGGGTTTTGGCCTTGCTGTGGTACAATGTTTCCTAGTGTTGTCTAAATTCTTCCCTTTCGGAATAGGATTGCTTTCTTTGTACTATTGTCTGCTGGAACTATGAAACTTGCTGTTTGATTTTACAGGGGCTCATACTGAAGAGATTTCCCAGTCTTTAGAGTTTTGAACAATAGGAAACTGTAAGATTATGGGGACCTTGGTTAACACAATCACTCTCTGGCTCAGATAAGTAGATACATGGATAAAAGACAAATATTCCTATATTTTCACTGTTATTCTGAATTTTTGGAAATTAATAAAATATAATGAGCCCAGCTATTAGTAGAACACATACATTAATGAAATAGGATAAATATAATAAGGATACTGACTACTGGGGTAGAGTGGAATAATAATAGAACAACTGCCAGATTTAAAAGTGTACACTTAATGTTCCTTATAGAGTTTATTAATATATATAATATTATTAGTATATATTAATATAATATAATAATTTATCTCATGTTATCTAATACAGCTTTCCAGGGTAAATGTCTATTTTTTTTAAAATTAAGATAAATAGGTAGTTTATGATGACATAGAAACACCATTTTTACAGTTTCAAAAGTCCCCTTTATGTTCATTACTTCTTAATAGACAAACTGTATGAGAAAACAATTGCTTCCTTTGCCATGTAGACGCATACACTGAGGATAACTGAGTAATTTACAAATTTACACACACAGCTGAGAAGTGGCAGGGCTAAGAACAGAGCTCAGAGATAAAACTTATTAATGAATCCAGCAATGTATAATTACATGTGTATTTTCTGTAGGTAAAGAATTTATGGTTCTGAATTAGAGCTGTCTTTCTGTGGGAAAATAGGGAACTTTCTAATATGGAGAGAATGACTCCTATACTTATTGATCTTGGAAACATTCCCCAAACTGTTAGTGATAACCGAAAGAATTAAAAATAATTCTGCAGCAATTGTTTGGGGGATGATAAAATCCATTCCTGTCCTAAGATTTGCCACTTCATACTTTTTAAGCACTTGAGAAATCCCCCTTTTAGAAAGATGTTCCACTTGATCTGACTTGATCAAACCTATTCACCGAAATACCTTTATGTGTGCACATTGGACAGAATGCTCTGTAAGAAGCCCTGCCTTGATGATAGGGATCCAAAACTTGATTGCATTGCACACATGAAGTCAAATACCCACAAAGAAGATGAAGGATTTGAAGTATTTAGGAAGCAGACAGATACTTCATTCTTGGGCTTTTGTACACCCAGTTCTTAGGAAGTTCTTTTTATAGATGTAGCAATAACAGGTATTCATCAGGAAAGTTGTGTCTGCCCTATATCCCATTCTAACTACTAACTACAAGTCAGAGTTTTCTGACTTGGCATACAGAAAATGTGACCCAGGTTGCATGATGGGAAACTCTTATAGTGATCTATATACTACTTGGATTATGGAAAAGAAATGTAACAGTGATCACAAGAAAGTCAAAACAGTAGAACACTACCAGTTTCACATAGCCAATGTAGAGTAACAACCCTGCTATGAAGGAAATAATAAAACAGTTTATTTTAAGTCAAATATGAGTTATCATGGCTTGGGAATGTAATGACATCTTCTGCTGTAGAAGAGATGACGTGAACTTCTGTTGCCAAAGAGCAAAGAAAGCCATAAATCAAAATTTTGACAAATACATTGGTGGGAACATTGGGCAGGCTAGCTAGAGCAAAGGGGCCAATCATTCCTACAGGCTTCATGCATTATTTTATATCATTCTTACCTTTAGAGTTGGTGAAGGCTAAATGTTTTCTAAGTTTAATACAGTCTAAGGGGTTTACTCTGTATTATGAGAAAATTAGCCATATGGGACTCCACATGCGGGGTACACACATGCAACCCTACTTTTGAGAGGCTGAAGCAGGAGGATCATGAGTTTAAAAGCAGTTTGGGCAACAACAACAACAACAATAACAACAGCAGCAACAACAACCCTGTGTCAAAACCAAGTAAGGAAGCAAGCAAATAATCAGAACAGAAAGTCAGACTGTGTTCAGAGGTTGAGAGTGAACAACTGTTTTCTCAAGGACTCATGATAGCTCAGAATGGCTTTGGTTCTTCAGCTACAACATTCCAGCATGCATACTCACCATGTTTTAGTGAGGCCAAGGTTAAGTTCTCCAAAGAACTTCAGCTTCACAGTGTAAAGGAAAAACTAAAAGGAGACCAAAAGTAATTTTTTAAATCCTCCGAATTAAGAAATGCTCAATCACTTGGATTTAGATGTTTAGTTTGATCAGTTCTTTACTTATTGTACTGGCTGGTTTTGTGTCAACTTGACACAAGCTAGAGTCATCAGAGAGGAAGGAGCCCCAGTTGAGGAAATGCCTCCATGAGATTCAGGTGTAAGGCATTTTCTCATCTAGTGATCAATGGGGGAGGGCTTAACCCATTGTAGGTGGTGCCATCCCTGGTGCTCCTGGCTTCTGTAAGAAAGCAGGTTGGTTAAGCCAAAAGAAGCAAGCCAGTAAGCAGCACTCCTCCATGGCCTCTGTTTCAACTCCTGTCTCCATGATCCTGCCCTGGTTGAGCTTCTGTCCTGACTTCCTTCAGTGATGAACAGCAATGCTGAAGTGTAAGCCATATAAACCCATTCCTCCCAAACTTGCTTTTTGGTCCTGATGTTTTGTCATAGCAATAGAAACCCTAACTAAGACACATATCAAGTTCAAAGAACATGGAATCTGAATTTTGATGATCAGAACATGCTGAGCCAACCTAAATGATGCCATATGCAACTGTATGATTATTGTAGTTATCTATTGATATATTTTGTTGTAATAAGAAGTAAATAACAGTGGGAAGTACATTCAGGCTGTAGACAGGTCTGTGAAATAAATATTCCCTGGGAAATTTTAATTTAAGTTTGAACATTGACAAAAATAGTCTTGAATTGGAATAAAATGACTTAGAATTTAATACCAAAGGGGAGCCCAGGAGACCAACTATTTCATGGTTGTAATTTTTGGCAAATAATTTATATGCTTAATATAATTCTAATACTAATCTAAACTAGCTTTTCTTTTGAAGTCTTGCTACTGTTTCTAAACCCGACTAGCAGAATAAATGGACAAGAATGTTCCAGAATATTTTGAGGAAGAATTTCATATGGGAACTTCCACTACCAAATATTACATCATATATTTATAATAACCTAATGTAGTCCTGATAAGAAAACAAATCATATATAAAAATCAGAAAGGCAAGAAACATGTTAAAATACATTGGAATTTATGTCAAGGAAAAGGTGACATTTCAAGTCATAGTCAGTGGCCTGATCATTTAATGAATAACACAAAGGGTAGAATAGCCTCTTCTTGAGTTCTAAGATGGAAGATTTATCTGTTTTCCGTCATCAGGAATTTTCCATTTCTCCCTCCTCTACTCACTGGTAACTGCCACTCTACTCTCTGTCTTTAAGAGTTTGAATGTTTTAAATTCCTCATGTTAATGGAATTGTGTGCTGCTCACCATTCTGAATGGGTTTATTTTGCCTAGCAAAATATCTTAAACACAGTTCATGTTGTTGCACGTTGAAGAATTTTCTTAATGTCAAGGAAGAATATTGTGTGTATATACCACAGTGTTAGCCTACTCATCTTTTGTCAGACATGTGGGTTGTTTCTACATTTTGGATACTGTGAGTGATGGCAGCTGTGACTAGTACTATGCCTTTGTGGTCTTCTTTTCAGTTCTTTGGGGGCATGACCTAGGAGTGGAGTTGCTAGACTGACCACGAGGTAGCTGCATACACTACACCCTTGCTAATACTGCCATCTTTCCGTAGGCTGCTGGTCTTCAATGGAACAAAGCTAACTATTCTTGTTTATCTACGTATCAGAATGGCCACTTCCTTATACCATGGAAGTAGCCATCTCCATCTTGGAGATTGTCTGATATCAACAAATAAGAAATAAAAAAGAAAATACAATCTCTGATGAATTCCTTAAACTCAGACAGTCAGCTAAGAAGCTCCATCTTACATATCTATACCAGTCAGGACTAGTCACACATGTCTTGATGACAAACATTTTTTTAATAACTTAAAATAGGGTTTTTGTTTAGTTCCTCCCACATTCCTGAGATAGGCTAGCAGAAGTGGCTCCCTCATTAGTTGTTCATATAATGGGACCATTGGGCCTTTTACTCCTCCAGTGCAAAGGGGGAAATTAAATAGAATATTTAGTGCCAGTAAATAAATACTTTATGGAATGGTATACAATGTTTTCTTCTGGTTTCTTGGTATTTCCCTCGGATGACCAGAGGAGGAAGGACTTCTTTACTGCTGACAAGTTAGGTCTTCCACATGTCTACTGTTGCTGCGCCTTTATAGTGAACTCTAGTCACCCAAACGTGGATTAAGGAGGTCATCATTTGAGTTTTGTATTGCTTTTCTAGATGCATCGTCTGCTAGAAAATGAAGCATTGTTTTGATATGTTTTGATCAAGTTCAATGACCATGCAGTCCAAGTTTATAGACACTTGGTAATACTTTTACACTGTAAACAGTCATTTCATTTATTCTTCAGGAAGATATTTTTCCAAGTATCAACTTTACACGGAAACAAAGAAACCAGCAATCTTGCAGCTTAAAAAGATGAGCAATTTTTTCTTTCTGCTTTTTACATTTCTCATCAATGGGTCTCAGGCTGGCCTCCTAGCTGTTTGAAACTTGGAGATGGCACTATAGAGCTGAAGACATGCTGGCACGTTGATTGATTCCTTGAACATTTGTGAGAAAATTCTTCCATCCTCCAAGAACAACATTTAGCTCCTACTAAACATAAACCAGAACTCTAGACTTTATATGAAAAGTAGTGATTTGGGAAATTTAAACTATTTTCAAAAATTTCTTTAAAAACTGTCCAGAGTTGGATATGGTGGCACACGCCTTTAGTCCCAGCACTTGGGAGGCAGAAGCAAGTGGATCTCTCTGAGTTCCAGGCCAGCCTGGGCTACATGGTAAAACTCTGTCTCAAATAAAATCAAACCAAAATAGTCTAGGCTAACAAAACACCTTGAACTATCAGTTTGTGACCTTGCATTAGATAATTTATAGATATTTTACATCTATTATTTTATTGAATCTTATTACGAATCTATGAAGTATGTTGGTTATTGGTACTTTATAGTTGTGATAATGAGGCCAAGAGCAATCAAATGATTTACATGAGGTCACGAAGTGGTATTTGTTTAGGTACTACAAATTATATTAACTATTCTTTTTTTTTTTTTCGAGACAGGGTTTCTCTGTAGCTTTGGTGCCTGTCCTGGAACTAGCTCTTGTAGACCAGGCTGGCCTCGAACTCCCAGAGATCCGCCTGCCTCTGCCTCCCGAGTGCTGAGATTAAAGGTGTGCGCCACTACCGCCCGGCATATTAACTATTCTTACTCTTTAAGTATGCTTAGTAGATGCGTGATGAGTATTGGAGCAGGCATGTGTTCAGGCATGTGGATGCCTTTCTCTTCAGGTCCCAGTTTCTGCTGTCTCCATGTGACTTTGAGTTTGACCTTTGTGATTTCAGTTTGTCACCTGCCAAGTGGGGGCCTTCAGCAGACCTCCTGGCTTCTGCAGTTATGTCCAGCTGTGAAGCTCCCCCTGCCATCTACTCAGTGTCCAGGCAACAGTGGTGGCAACTATTGTCAGCACACACAGCCCTGTTACTCACTCCACTTTTGGCATTTTCTCTTTTGTCTCCACACAGTCTGAAAAGATCAAATATGAGGGGCTGGGTGATGACTCTGCTTGCTGCTCTTTCAGATGACTGAGTTCTGCTTCTAACACTCAGGTTGAGCATCTCACATCACCTGTAACTCTGGCTCCAGAGGACCTAAGTCCCTCTTCTGACCCCTTTGGCTATTTGCATGTGTGCGTGCACGCACACATGCACACACAAGTGCTTTTTTATAAAGGTCAAATATTCAATATTGGTTGACTTAGTCTGATTCCCACTTTTAAACTAAAAACTCTTACTTTTTTCCTAGATGTATCCTTTTTGTACTGCTCAGCTATTAAGCAGTTCTAGCCTAGACCTCTCCTGTGATCAGAAAGAAACTCTAATTTGACTGGCACTGTGTTTTTTTGCTCTTGAATGAGAGAGTGCTATTAAACATGTAACTCCCAATGTTATTGGCCCTTTTCAATATTCTTAAGTGTAAACACCTACTTCTCTCGCCTCTTGGGGAGATCTCCTGAGTAGTTCTTTAGTTTTGCAAAAGGTTAGATGACTTGGGAGACAGTTGGAATTCATGTCAATTAAAGAACTTTTTTTCTAAGAGCTGGTGGTACGTTGCAGTAGAGTATTAGCCTAGCATGTGGCTTATATGAGGGTGTGGGCTTGATTTCCACTGTCCCACTCCCAACCCCTCCCAAATCCCTTTCATTTGGATCACATACAAGGAGTTGCCATGGATTTTTTCTTTCATGATGTTTTCTTGGCTACCACAATGCCATAGGGATTCAAACAGGCCCATGTTGCATACAATTAAGCTTTAAAGTGATTAGAGAAATACGTATTTAGCTAGAAGCCAGAGTATTGTATTCATCTAGTATGGGTCCAGCACTATGTTGGTATATGTTATCTGATATCACCAAACTCACGTCAGCTTCCTGGGTTTAGAAAGGTCAACGAATCTCCCAAGGTCACCCAGCTACTCAGCAATAGTCCTTGACTGAAAACTTGGAACAGGGTCAAATCTCTTTGTACCCCTGTGTTAACTTGTGTGTTGACTTCATGTGCTACCCAGTAACCAGATGGGCTCTCCTGCTTCCCTGCCTTGTCGAATGAAGACTATAAAGCTTCTCAACATCATAACTTTATTAGCCAATTCACTAGAATCTCTCTATTTCTGTTTCTCTGTTCCCCTGTCATCTCTGTCTCTCTTTTGTCTGTCTCTCCCTTTGATGTGGGAGTGTCATATATCAATCTGTTGATTTCATTGGTTAAGCAATAAAGAAACTGCTTGGCCTGATAGGTTAAAACATAGGTAGGAGGAGTAAACAGAACAGAATGCTCGGAGGAAGAGGAAGTGAGCTCAGACTTGACAGCTCTCTCTCTGGAGAGACACCATGCTCCCTGCTCCCGGGCAGACAACACGTGATGTAGTTCCGGCCCAGAATGGACGTAGGCTAGAATCTTCCCAATAAGCGCACCTCATGGGCTACACATTATTAGAAATGGGCTAGTCCAGGTGCGAGAGTTAGCCGAGAAGAGGCTAGATATAATGGGCCAAGCAGTGTTTAAAAGAATACAATTTGTGTGTTGTTATTTCGGGGCATAAGCTACCAGGCAGCCGGGGTGCTGGGGACGCAGCCCCACCACTCCTATTACAACATCCCTTCCTTCCTCCCTCTCTCTTCCCTTTCTTTCCTTGCCCCATTCTCTCTTCTTCTGTCCCTGATAAAATCCATCACGCACTGGTCACTGTTGTATGGACATCCTCACCCCATGTGTGATTGTATGCCAATAGAGTTGATTCCTTTCTACTTTGTCCTCTGCTTACAAGAGTTATTTGGGTGTAATTGATCATGGAAGTTACAGCCCTGAACCTTTAAGTAAATTTATAAAACACAAAGTCTCTAGTACACTACCAGAGACATATGAATAACCAAAGGTTAGCTGTTAAAGTCATTACTCTACTTGTTTGAGCAGACTAGTTTATATCATTGAAAAAAATCTTAACCAACTGTATAACATTTATTTAAGTGGTATCTTCCATGATATCAGTGTTTATGTTAAAGACTCCAAGAGTCCCCAGCTCACAATATGCGCTACATATGACTACCTATTTTGCTGTCATTCTCTACTCTAGACAGTCAGTCCCCCCCCCCTTTTTTTTTGCTAAGATATGTGAAACTTAACTGTGTGTACTTGCTGACTCCAATTCCTCTGTTTGGTCACTCTCAAATATAATCTCAGCTTATACAAATTCTGTCTGTGCCAGAGGATAACCTTTCAATCGGCCGTTTCCTGAGTTCCATAGTGATCTAGCTGACTGGTTGTATAGCATAGCCTGGGTCAAACAACATTCTACACTTCTGGCATCCATCACATGTCTCCCTCATTGTCCTTGTCCTCCAGGGAATGCATACACTTGGTGCTTCCTAACTTTGTCCAGGGTATTGCTACAGAAATTCAGATATGTTTTCAAACTTGGATGCCTTTTCTTTGTCTCTCATATGTTCTAGTATTCTCCTCAATGCGTAGCCAGTATTTTTTATAAAAAGTCCAAGGACAGTGACAACCTGCTTACAAGTTGTGTTACTTTACACTAACAGCAAACAACTGCTTTGTTGATTACAATTTAGGAATCTATCATTTGAAGGTGAGCCATTATTACCAATCAGAAGTCATATACTCAGCACGCATTTAAACCATGCTTCAATGAATTATTGAGGCCAATTATTTCAATAGGACATGCTGCAGACACACAATCCTGTAAGGTATATATCTCTTAGTGAGATGCATAGCAGTTGCAGAGGTCAAATCACTAACTCCAGCACTTTGCCCTTCTCCATCAGCATTCCTGGTATAGCCCCTTGAGTGGCAGATTATGCTTCTCTTCTCCTGGGCTTTGAGGTTAGCCACTGACTTGTTCTGATCAGTGGAATCAGGGCAAGAACTACAGCTGTGCAAATTTGGAATCCACAAGGACTTAAAAGGCCCCTCATATTTCTTATTCCTTTTTTTTGCGTCTTTTTACATTGTTATGTGGAAAACAGGCTCAAATAGTCTGCAGATCCAAGAAGGAGGAGATACCAGGAAATAGCCATCCTGCCATCCTCTTGCTGCCTTACAGGGAAGCAGTAAGAATGAAGCCAGTCCAGTGTGAAGTGGGGTCCCTAGCTACATCCAGTCTGGATCAGCTGAACTTGAGAGACAGCACTCAGGGAAGAGCGAACACATGCCAGCTGTCAGGAACCACTGAGAGCCTGGGATGGTTCATAGATAAATGTGGGTGGCCTCAGGTAGCAGAGAATTTGTTCTCTGACTCTATTGCATCATTATCTAGTACCCTAACACCTAGAAGCTTACTTTCAATGTTTTAAAACCTATTATAAAATCAATAATATTGAAGAATAAGCACAAGGAAAATAAAAGACAATAGAGAAGAAAACAGTTGATAATTCCTCATGAAATTCAACCCAACTTTTGTCTTCTCGAAAGGGTGTCCTTTGACTCCCCCAGTTTATGTCAGGCTTCTCTAGATAGGGTCTGTCATGCTGAGGTCAACCCTTTCCTTTATACCTTGTTCATATTCGTGGCTATATGGTGGTCTTTATTCTTAAGTTATAAAGACACCACTCTCATTGGACTATAACTCCACAGGGGTGACATCTTGCTATCTTTATTTACTGCTACATTCCAACATCAAGTCCAATGGCACAAATCAAGAAACTCAGTTATGTCAAATAAAAAGAAACCATTTGGTGGACACCACTATCATTGGTGTATGGTTGAGGTTCACCAGGCACACATCTCTGGCATACTGTTCTCGGCTGGTTGTTCTGTCATCTATGTAATCAAAAAGGCTTTCCATTTTTGTGTCTCTAAGTGGTTTATACAGTTCAGGTGCTTACTTCCCGAGCATGCTGCCTCCAACAGCAGCTGACCTCTTGCCACATCCAAGTGAGTTCTCCACACCACATGGTGTCGTGGCACCTTAGTGACTTTGCTATTTATACTCTAATGATTTTCAGTGGCTTTGGGGGGAAATCACCAATTCTCATAATGAAAGTTATAGCTGGGACATATCATTTTAGTGAAGGTTCAGAATAACTCAATGGAGGGAATTTGGGAGTCAGAAAATACGGTATGTGTGTCTGAGTTCCTCTTTGATAACTTTCTATGCCCAAAAAATTAAGACAACAGCATAACATCTCCATGGTGTGGGGGTTGTAACAGCCAAGGAAAGGGAGTTTGCTGTGAGATTGTGTATCCTAGTAATGTCAGAAGCTACACCCACAAAGTCTTGCCAACATGCCTGCCTAACCAGGAGCTGAACAAGAGCAATAGCAATAGACAAGCTAAAGGAAAACTCACGAGGCTTCAGCTGTACACAAACAACTGTTGCTAACCCAGGAATGTTGGGAGTGGGAGAGACAGCTTTACCTAGGGGAGTGCTCACCGCTAGGTTATCCAATACCAAATGGTCGGACTTGAAAACGCACATGCAACTAACAGTATATAGGCTGAGCAGGCTGCACATATGTATTTAGGAATATGTACATTATATATATGTATGTATGTATATAACAGCACTTAATGAAAAAGGAGGTCATGGATTTGAAAGGGCCAAGAGGAGTATATGGCAGAGTTTGAAGGAAGGAAAGGGAAGGGGGATATGATGTAATTATAATATCAAAAATAAAATAAATTTAAAGATTAAAAATAAAAATATGTTAGTGTTCAAAAATTAATAAAAAATTAAGTGTCAAAAATTAAAACTAAGAACATTATTGGCAAAATTATCCTTTAGCGTGAATGAAAATGACAGCTGACACAATGTCAAAACACCTAATTCTCCAATTTCAGAAGCTCTAATACACACTAGGTAGTAATTGTGAATTTGATACAATGATGGAAACATCAAAGAAAAGATGAAAGGCATGTGATGATTGACACATAGACAATAAACAATGGAGAAAATAAGAGACAGCCAGAGCCCAGAATGACGATTAGGAGGAGAAGCAAATAACCTGAATCTAACATCCCAAAATAAGAATCTCCTGGGTCTGAGAATTTTAATGAGGACAGAACTCAGGTCTGTCTGACTGTAGCAAGACTTCTGCAAACAGAGTGTAAAAAAAAATACTCAAAATGAGGTCTGAGAGAGATTTAGTTTTGAATCATGGCTGTGCGGCTAATAGATCCATGACCTTGCCTGATTTGCCTCTCAGTAAATCGGGAGCCATAATAATGGTCTTCCATGGTTGTTGGGGAAATTAAGATAATGTCCGTGATGCTCCTGATACGTCCAGGTGCCTAATCAATGCCGGCTCCCCAGTTCCCTTCCTAAGAAACCACGCTGCCTGAATGAGCAGCAATTAGACTGTCTTCAGCCTCTTTGTACAAATAATTTGTACTAAAAATTGGACTCATTTAACTGTACTTTTTACTAATAAAGAATTGCGACAAAATCAAGGAGAACTTGGTGACATATGGCCTGGTGTCCTAGATACTCTCCCTGCAAGCCAGTTCCAAGGTTCTAATCCTCATTGAAATCTTCCGAGGGTATTAGAATGCCAGGTATGTTTTAACCTTTAGCAGGTATCAGAGACTCGAGGATGACAGAAAACCAAAGCCAACAAAAAAACTTCATCACATTAATAAATCTTGTTTTTTTTTATGGACTAATTTAATTATGGTGGGTGTATGTGAGACAGAGAAGGATAGAGAGGGAGAGGGAGAGGGAGAGAGAGAGAGAGAGAGAGAGAGAGAGAGAGAGAGAGAGAGAGAGAGAGAGAGCCAACTTCACACTGGTGAGGAAAGTATTGAAGAAGAGCTTGCTTCCCCCACTGGAGTCTTTGAAAATAGGATGACTAGACTCCTTTAGCCCACAGTGGACCTAGAGTAATTGAACTGATATTGTTCACAGGGAGCCTCAGTTTTATCTCAAGATACAGCGTGGTTCAGGAGGCACAGTTTGAAGTAAAGAGTGGACAGATGACCCGGATACTGTATTAACGGCCAGATATTAGACCGGGTGGCACAGTCCAGGTATGAGGAATGAGGCGGAAACTGGACACAGAGGGTGAGTGTAAGAGTGTTTGTGACAGAGGGGATGAGAAGAGACAGGGGATGTATTCCTAGTTTCCGAATGTACCTACTCAGTTGCCTAGGACACAGCTCATATCGTCCAAGTGCAGTGCCTGCTGAGTGAGCCTGCTCCATCCACTGATAAGGGGCACAGCACACACCACTGCAACTTGTAGAGTGTGTGAATCTTAGGATGTCTGCACAGTAGTTTTGGAGCAGCAAACGTGGCCCCTGAAATAGATAAAATTATGAAAACAGAAGCAACGAGGGTGTGCAGGTCAAAACTTTCCTGAGCCCACTGGCATCAATGATGCTTTTTAATGTGATTGGCCATACCACGCTTTCACTTCAGAGCTGTGGTTTGCACATCTAGGAGGAGTCTGCTCACTGCGAGGTCTCTTTAAAGGTATATATAGGTGGTATTATGTCCTTTATAGTCACAGTATTTTCAGCTGCAAGTTTATCCATATTTGGTCTACATTTCTTGTTGTGTGTGTTTGTGCAATAGCTCTCCAAATTGTTATTCTTTATCATCTACCTACCTATTTGTCAATTTAACAATGATTGATTTAGCTGTATTATCTATCAATCATTTATCTATATGGATCCACCTATCTGTCTCTATCATCTGAATCACTGCTTGTAAAATTGTGGATCATGACAGCATATGAGGTCACATAACTGAAAAGGGTTTCAAAGGGTGTCGTGGAAAGAAACAGCAAAAGCAAAATATTTCTGAATGCTTAAAATATAAAAAAAAACCCTCAAAATTAAACATGTAAGGGATCCCCAGTGTTTCTGACAGCTCTTTCCCATAGAGTCCCTTCAGCCCCAGCCTGGACATCCTGCGTATGTACTTTTCACACCTTTGTGATAAACAACACCAGTGATGGTTGCCTGAAGCACACTGGCTCTGACTTGAGATGACTGTGCTTTGAATTGTGGTGGTTTGTTCATCTTGCTCTGATAGAAACACCAATGGCTTCATTTGAAAAATGAAGACTTTAAAGGTTTTTCTTACTGTCTTTTCATTTCTCAGCATGTAGATATCAAATTAGTATATCTTTGGGGGTGTACTGTTTTAAAATGCTTGGCTTTTTAAAAAAAAGTTCTATTTGAGTTGTTGACTTGAGCATCATAAAAATCTTTAATGAATTTTGCTTTGGGATTAAGACAGACGTCTGAAATGGCCCAATACACTGCTTTTGTACTATGTATTTATGTGAGGTGGATTCTCAGGAGACAATTAGAAAATGACAAAAGTTGATTTGATCTGAAAAACGGTGAGATGCTGTATGTCCCGCATTACAAACATTTAGCTACAGTTTGTGCATGTAAAATAAGAAGATATGTCCTTCTGATTGGCAAACTTGTGTTCTTTAGAAATTGTAAAATGATACACATACTGAGGAATTGTTTTAAAATAAATTTATGAATTTATGTATTATCAGAACATGTTTATTGATACATTTTATCTGTCTATATAATAAAGTTTGCGTGGAATTTTCCTGGACACAAAAGGGTCGTGAGTGGAAAAAGTCTAAGAGTCTCTGATGTATCTATCAAATGTTTATGAACATACGTGTGAATGTATACCTTTCAGTTTAATTCTAAAAGGGCATTTGCCATAGCTAGTTGTTCAGAAGGGGCATGCGAAGGTTAATCTGTGAACATATGAGCCTAGATGCTGGAAAGCACGGAGTTCTGCCAGCAGTGTCCGTACCCCACTTTCCAAGGCAGTTTCACCCTCAAATGGGCACCAACGTGGGTACTGCCTTTGTACTAAAGGGTTAGGCTGATTGCATCAAAGAAGTGCAGCCCAGAAGAATAAGAAATTGCTAGCAAGAGTTTTGCTGAGAGCTGGAAGAAAATAGCACCCTTCGTGACACAATGAAAGAAGGTCATTCTTCATGGAACACTTGAGCAAGTATGTAATTAGAAGGGAACAAGGACTCTGATCTCCACAGCGCAGGAGCAATGTGGATACTGAAGGGACCAGTCAGAGACTATGGACCGTTCAAGAAGACTACCTGCATCCGAGCTTGCCTTCTGTCTGTAGCGCATACGCACTCCGTCTGTGTATTCAGAGTGGACCCTCTAGTGGACTTGTAGCTGGTGGGACAAGAGGGCGCTTTTCTTATTTTAAAGTATGGGTTCAGTTACCTTCGGCTATTTTAATTGGAAATTGTGTGTGTGTGTGTGTCTGTGTGTGTGTGTGTGAAAGAACAACTTTCATGAATAAGTTCACTTCTAACATGTGGGTCTCAGGGCTTGAACTCAGGTCTCAGGTTTGGCAGCAAGTGCCATCACCTGTTGAACCCACCGTCCTCGGCTAATTTCATAAAATCCAGCCCCACACCCAGGAATGAGAAGCAGCTCTTGTGACAGGACACACTTGCATGCACACACTCATCCTTACATACACACTCACCATATCCAGGCACCAGCTCCTGATAGCATTGAGCCGAATCTTGAGGAAGGAACTTCAGCTTTGCTGTGTGAGGCATGCAGTGTGGCATTTACTATGCTCCTTTCTCTGTGGTGTGTGAGGAAGACACAGGAGTCCACTTGGGAACCTGTTCATTACTTGGTCATCCATCACTTGACAATCTTCAATGCAAAATTCTTAAAAATTACCTCAAAATCCAACTTCAATGGATCCATTTTTCCTGACTCTGCAATTCACGTTCATCCCTCTGGTCACAGAGTGGTCGCATGTGATTTTCCTTTTCAATATTTTTGTTTCATGCAATCCTTACCCTTTCTGAAAACACTTTTCCTATTGATCACATCTGTAATAGCCACAGAGACTCCTCTGACCTGCCACTCACTCCCTGTCTCACTATACTGTGTGTTTCTGAGTAGTAGTGAACACTATAGGGCCGCATATTCTGTTGGTGCATGGTTTTGCACACGTGCCCCTTGGCTGTCTGTCATTTTCCCTCACTCACTTGAATCCCATGCCTTGTGAGTTCAGTATCCCTGTCCATCTTTCCCTGGAACAAGAACAGAGCAAGTGTATTGCAGGCAGAGGAGCAGCTACTAGGAGATCATATGTAAAGCAACAAGACAGCCGATTTTATTCTCAAATGGCCCTTTTCTGAGACAGCACATTATCTGTATAGAAGACATAAATATCCTAATAAGTGATTGCTGTGCAAAATGAGACTTTCAAGACACTCTTGCTGTCAATAACAGTGGATTAGTTGCTCTCCATGGGTCCCAGAGGCTGTTCTTTATTTGCGGGAGGGAAGAAAGAAGGAAAAGCGAGAAGACTGAAGGTCAAAGGCTAACTATTCCACAGTAATGCTCACCTGCTCCCGACCTTCACACATCCGTTTTGTATTTGCATACTTCACGTTAAAAGTTTTTAATGCAGAGGAAAGTGGAAATGTCTGGTGACTGAGTAACCTGTTATATTAAAAACTGGGGTAGGGGAAACCACTGGACTATAGGTGTTCAGAATACCAAGAGAATCTAAGGAAAGGGTTTAGACTTTGCAAAGTCACAACATAGGTGGAAATGTGAACACACACAGGCCCAAAACGCCTATAGACAAAGGGCCTAAAGTTTGTGTTAAAGCTTATTTGTGCTTCATATGTGTAAATTCTAACCACTGGGCAACCAGGATCCAGCAATGGTCTGAGCTTGCCGGAAGGTATGAGTCTTTACAATAATGCAGCTACAGCCTGCCCTAAACACGTGGCCAGTGTTTGCTCACATCCAAGAGTCCGTCACTCTCGTCTTTCAAAGTTGTGAAAGCATATACTGAAACCTTTAAAACAAAGCAAAATGAAACAAAACAAATGCAACTCACATGGGTGTATCCACTACTTCTGGGCGACTGGAGCTAATGCCATTGCCTGTAACTTGCCTAGCTCTAGCCCAAAGAGCGAAGGAGAGAAATGAGCTCTACCAACGCTCCTACAAGCCAACTGTCTGAAAATCACTGGAAAAGCACCCAGGACACAACTGGTTATAAAAGTCGCTTGTATCTGCGAAACTCACCCTCTTGACACGGAGGAGTTAATCAACTGCACAGAAGTGCTGATTTTCTGGGTGGGAGTGTGGGGGTGCACAAACACTCATTGCACTTGTTAATGGCTTTGTGCAAAACCAAAGGCTGCTGGAGAGCAGATCTTTTCTCTGTAAAGGCGATAAAGGGTGTGCAGGGAACAGCATTTTGGAAGCCAATCTTGTTTACATTTCGTATGCATTGAAGGCTAATTAGGTTACTGTGAGTTTTAGTTCCTTTAATTGTTTAGTGTTTTCCCATTCCAATCAAGTGTTCTGCATAAATGTAGGCGTGACTCTGGTATTCTAAACTGACATTGGCATTATTCCCATCATGTGACTCTGGGGTTGAAATTACGATTCTAAGCAGCCAAAGTGCTTTTCTCAAGGATAAACTCTAAGCCTCAAGTCCACAAGGACTTTTTGACCTCCAGTTGATTTTTCTATAATTATGTCTCTTTGCATTTCTACATCTTGGTGAACTATCTTGGGGGATATAATGCTTGGTAGAAATGTCTAAAACTACCTGAAGACACCACAACTCCATATTCTTTTTATTCATGAAATAGAGTGGAGCCAAGGGAGTCCCACATTTTCTCCTCTCTCTGGTGCTCTCTCCAGGTTTGGAGCATCGGATCCACATCTCCTGTATCTTTATCTCTATCCAGTACCCCACAGTGGCTTTGTTTGAAGGAAGAGTAGAGGCCCTGAAGTTTCCTGCTCTTTTTCCTCCCCAATCCTCATCTCATCCTTGCTTCTTTCATTAGACTCAGTGACTATATATCTGTCTGTCTGTCTATCTGCCTATCTATCTGTTTATATCTATCAGCCATCTATCTATCTATCTATCTATCTATCTATCTATCTATCTATCTATCTATCTATCTATCTATCTATCTGTATCTATCTTTTTATTTATCTCTATATCTATCTCTCTATATATAATTTCAAATTTGAAGATGTTTATTTTCATATTGAGTTATTTCCATCAGCCTCTGATGACTAGAGAGAAAACCTATGATACCACAATGTCTCAAATTCATTTCCATGTAACTCCTATCTAAAATCAAACCCATCTAGAATCGAGTCCCTATCTGGCCCTCAAAGTATTCTTTAATTAGTGAATGCATTTCAGAGAAATTTTAGTCACAGATAAAACAGCTTAAAAGCCAGGATAGGAAATCCAACCAGTTGCCCAGACAAATCTAAGTACCATTAATGAGTTCCTTTGGCACTGTTTTTACTTCAAGGGGTACACAGTGTAATTTCCATGGGTGCAGAGGATAGAAATCTTTTTGCAAAAGGGAACATTAATGTGACGGAAATATCTCAAGAGACAGCGGAATGCAGTAAAACATTATATGTTTGACTGAGAGAGAGAAGAATAGGATGCTTAGGAACTTTGGCTGTGGAGAGGCCTCAGTTTCTCAGCTGTTTTGCAGGGGTAGGCTTCTTAACTGTCAGCAGCTTCTCTACTGAATATTTTCCTCTAGGTAAGAGAGGTGACAACCACAAAATACTGGTCACTGCCTGCATTTGAATGCACACAAGCATTGTCTCAGCCACAAGCAAAATTGGTAACAACAAATCCTTATTTCTATCCTAGGTTGACCTTGAACTTGTGATCCTCACGTCTGACCCTCTGATCGGAACGTTTGTAAGTAAGAGCTCCCACAGCTGGCTCCAATACTTTTAAATAATGTATTAAAAAACACAAGAAGTCAAACTTAGTGGTGATTATCAGGCACCCTTGGGTCAAGACTGATTTCTCCATCTAAAGACACTTACAATACTGTTGACAAGTGATGACAATTATCTCTTGAACTCACTGCTGTGCCTCCAGGGGCTGCAAAATGAAGACGGACTTGGACTATTAAGTTCTTTAGTTAGAGAATTCGAGGGACTAAGGAAAATGAAGGCAACAGAATGGAACCAAAGATAATGCTGGAAGGAAAAGGAAATGAGTGTGAAGGCAAGGCCAGCGCTGTGATGTAATCATATTCCAGCTCTAGAAACTCAGCAGCTATTATTGCCATTTTACAGAGGAAGACATCAGGAGTTGGAAGCTGTAGCAATTTCCTGAAGTCACAGCCTGGGGCTCGCTTCAGAGCCCCTGTCCATTCCATTGTTAATGACTGAGTCATGAACTCTCAGCCTGCAGCTGATGCTTTTGCAGAATGTCTTAGGGTGCAGGAGAAATAAGTTTAGGATAAGTAAAAATGCTTCCTCTCCCCACCCCCTTAAAGGTGCTAGAAAAACGTGATTTGTTGTGTAAACAGGTTTTGAAAAACCCCACAAAACAAACTCTGTAGATTGATCCATTGATTTTTTTTCCCCCTCTAACAAAGTTGTGATTGTTTGAGACAAGAACCACACAAATGTAGTCCTAGCCACGTATAGTCTGCCGAATTCCAGTAACCTATAGAACAGTGTTTCTCAATCTGTGGGTTGCAACCCCTTGTGGGGGAGGGGTCTAACAACGCTTTCATAAAAGTCACCTAAGAGGATTAGAAAGCACAGATATTTACACTACGATTCATAACCGTAGCAACATTACAGTTATGAAGTAGCAATGGAAATGAATTTATGGCCGGGGTCACCACAACATGAGGAACTGTATTAAAGGTTCGCAGCATTAGGAAGGCTGAGAACCACCGTGCTAAACTTTTTTTGGCTTTGCCGTTCAGTAGCTCTCTGAACACTTCCTGAAGCACGCTCTGTAAAAAGTGGTTCACCTTTCTCTTATTTTACTTTCATGTGCGGTGTTGTGTGTCATGTATATACCTGTGTAGGTGGGCGCATAGGTGTGCATGTGGGCGTGGAGGCCCAAGTCTAACATTGGTTGGCTTTCCCCAACTTTTGTATTTGAGACAAAGTCTCTCACTGAAATTAAAGGTCATTGGTTAGCTTAGGCTGGATGGCCAATGAGCTTCTACCTTGCTCCCCCTGTGCTGACTCACGGAAACAACACCTGGCTTTTTAATGTGTGTTCTGGGGACCCAAACTTGGGTCCTTCTGGTTCCGTTATGGCCATCTCCCCAGTCCCTTCCGTTACTATTGTTGTTGTTACTTTTAGAAGACGGTTCTGGTACAAGAGGACAGAGATGCCAGCCTCTAAAACATAAACTTATTATTGTGAGAATTGTACGTATAGGAGAAACTCTCCAAACAGAGAAGCCTGCTCCATACTGGAGATGAACATCCATGAAAGAAACCTGTAGGTCATCTCACCGCTGCTGCCAACTATTCTTTCCCCTGGGAACACAGCTTGTGTTAGTAAGCATTTTAGTTGAACAGTTCTATATTCACTCCTTACATGACACCTTCAAGTTCCTGGACCTATATTGCCATTCTGACCACTCTGTATTTAGCAATATTCTGAGATATTGGTGCCTTTCCCCATAAGTGCCAACTTTGACATGTGCTTATTTCTTTTTTTCAGCTTTTCTCTCTACAAATGGCACTAGCAGAGTCCTGAGCTAGAGGTCCAACTCTGGGGATCTCAACTAATCCGGTATGGCCACTCATCCAAAACCCAAACAGAAAACATCATGGTGAAAATTGGTAAAGGACCTTTAATTGTTATGGCCGTGCCGGTCACACAAGAAGATCTTTCGGTCTATTTTAAAACAACTGACAGAAAATCTTGAAAGTTACTATTTTCTAGTCAATTTATTTTGAGGGTTGAGTTTACTGACACAGGCCCCAAATTACATTAAATGGAGAAAATACATGTGGCAGGGAAGCTGTACCCATGAAGTCCCAAGAATACGGCTGTCTAGACCATACCTACCCAATCTCAGTACCAGTGGACATGCCAAAGTGGATGTGATCTGGGGAATCTCACAGGCCCACACCCTTAGGTGATTGCTGAGACAGGGAGAATTAGTCTTCTCCAGAGATGAGCTCGCTGATGGGCTATCCAGTCCGAAGTCATCATCTCTTGACACACATACGTATGAGGAACTCTAAAGTGGACTCAGCAATCTGTATTTATATATACATATGTGTGCATATTATATATCTATATCATAATTAAGGAAGAGGAGGTCATGAATTTCAAAGGGAGTAGGGGAACACAGGGAGTTGGAAGAAGAAAGGAAGGGGTGAAATTATGTAAATAGTGTACTCATGTACAAAATTCTGAAAAAAATAAATTAAAAACCAATGGGATAGCTTACACCAGGAACCAGTCATATTCTCTCTTCCCTTTGTTCATTTAATTAAATATATATTATGTTATAGAAAAAATTACTAGCACTGCAGTTTCATGATTTTTGCATCTTATTTTCTTATAATTCATAGATGCATGAGTAGGGCTCAGCTGTTAATCTCGTGAGAGGAATTAAAATTACATATCTACTGACAGTTTAACTTTGAAACCAAATAGCAAAGAATCTTGGGGAAAAGTGTTAAATAAAAGATGAAACAATTTCATAGCAAAATTCTTGGCAATGTTTGGCTATTGTCAATCAGTGATGGCTAGCCCTCACTGTTCACTTATCTATGCTCATATAATATTCATGTAACTAAGCTCATCATGCAGAGATTTGCTTTTTAAAGGTAATAATGCATAAGAAGAATGTATTTCATAAATGCCTTGATTTTTGACTCTCTTTCTCTCATTTTTGCAATTATGAAAGTTTCTATAATTGCTTCCATGTTGCAAAATATTCTTCCAGAGAAATCCTGATCCGTGTTCCCAGACCATGGTCAATCTTATCCAGCTTAGAATGAACCCTTGCATCATCCTTTTGAGGCAAAAGCTGTATTTTGCATGACAGGCTTATCTTTATTTTCTGTTTATTAATGTTCAGTTTTACTATGTTTTGATAGTAATAATTAATCACATTAACACAGATGACTTCAATCAAGATATATGTTCACTCTGCCATGTGGCTATAAAATAGCCACTGCTAAAGGTCTTTTAAGAAATGATCTTTTTACTGTCTTTGATTTTATCTTGTGAGGTCCTTGTGGTTCCCCAGCTCCATCCTCAGTTCTCTAGGTAACTGTGCTCTCCATCTTCCCTGACTCTCTAGTCTAGTGCTTGGCCCATGCGCTCCATTTGGGCTCCTTGTTTTAACAGGACAGATACATTTTCTATTTACCGGCCCACACATCCTACTAAAACACAGATAAAGAGGATAAAAGCAGAGAAGGTTCCTAACATGTGTACCTCCTGAATATACTAGAGATGAAGGACATCTCACCCCTTGCTGGGTGCATGGCATGGATATCTATAAGAAGAGACAGATGAACATGGAAAGGATGCATGGGCATTTATCCATTCAGGCTTTGTACAGTGTGGGAAGACCAAAGAAACAAGGGAACTTATGTTTATGCTCAGGATACAGGGTGGACAGCTGGGCAGAGGGATGATCAATGGAAACCTGACCCATCAGGAAATCCTACCACTCGCTTCAGAGAATTACTATACAAAAAACAGGACCTAGACTGGTGGAGAAGTAACAGCTGGCAGTCCCCAGACTACAGACACAAAGGGCACCTTCATTGGAGATGTTGCATTTTTTTCATTTAGAACAACCAAAGAGAGGGAAGAGGTATCTAGAGGGATTACTAGCTAGTTGTAACATGGATTACAGAATGTATTAGAATCGGGTACTCTGGTTTAATCCCATTGCTTCTTACATCAAAAACAGCCAGAAGCTATCATAAATTTCACTTTACACATGGGTAATCTCTTACTTTTGTATAATCTCACTATGCTCTCACTGTATTGATGTAAGGGTTAATGACTTTATACTGTGAATCTCTTCAGACTTTTGCCAGTTTTCCTGTTTGACACGAGTCCATGTCTACACCGTCAACAAAGCCCAGAGCTCTGCTGTCTTCCAAATTGCCATTGCTTGTTGTCCAGGTGTCTTTTAAAAGAATCCAGGCAGCTGCCAATCATCCAAAAGAAGGATGCTTGAGGCACAAGTCATTAACAGACATTTATTTGCTAGGAACACCATAATAAAACACCACAGACAGGAACCTTTGATGATTGTCATTTGTTTTATCATAAGCAGAGGCTAACAGTTCAAACAGTTCACTGTCAACAGATTTTTGGAAAAGGTTTGAGTGTGCATGAAAATTTTAAATTGCAAATAAAGATTTAACTTATGACTGTGCAAACACCCCAGACTTGTTGCTTCCAAACACTTCATTTTTATTCACAACTATACACTATGTAGTACTTAGAACTTAGAACTTAGTACTCATATTTTCCCTTAAAACCATTTCTCTCTACTTTTTGCTATAGGAACTGTTTACAGATTTTTAAAAATAAAACAACCCATCAACTCCTGAGAGAATGCTATTGGCTAATAATAGCTACAATTTCATTAAGTCCCATGATACAGCATTGTTGCTTTGTTTTGTTACAAGTATTTAAAAAATGATTTTTTTCCCCAGAATTGATCCTGTTTTTCTCATTAATTCACATTTCCTCCTCTCTTGTTCCCATGCAACTTGTAGGATTAGAAAATATTAATAATAATTTGATCATGGTATCTGCCAGACAGCTTAGTATTTAAGATTCCTAATCTTAGTTGTCATCGCAGAATTTGTGAAATAGCTTTTGAAAATCACACAGTCAATGCCAGAGCTGGGTTCTCACCTCCACTGTCCACCCCTGAGCTCAGTCTGCTAGGTCCTAATGCCTCTTGAGCCCTTCGTCTGTGCTGCATTTGGGTGTAGACGTCCATCCCCATTCCTGGATATGCTCAGTCTACAATGCTACAATTGTAGCTTTAAAGCTACCATTTTATTAGTTTGTTCCTCACTGGTTACAAACTGTTATGAAATAGCATCGTTTATGTGCAGGACTTTTTCTGAGTCACATTCTTTAAGACTGCTTTTATTGACCTGCCTTTGAGAATCATAAAATGCTCTTAGAAGTCACCAGCCTGTGGTGCTGCGGAGAGATGCTGCCAACTTCAAGACGTTTGACGTGGTGGTAGAAGTTACACCAGTGGGTGCATGCCTGCATTTTTTCAAATGCTAATGTGCAATATTTGGGGTGATGCATTCTGAACTCACTGACGTCATATCTGGAAGCTGCCACTTATAACACGCTTCTTCATTTTTCTTTATATTCCCCGAACCCCATTTCTCTCTTTTGAAAAAAACACTTTCATTTAATTCAGTGTTTTGTTTAAAAAACATGTTTATTAGTTAACCACAATGAATTCTCTGAATATTTAAAACAATTTCTATGTTAACTGTTATTTGTGCTTTTGAGAGGCCCTACCTAGTGTGCCAGAGGCAGTGAGCAACCACATGTTACAGAAAACTAGCTGTAACCATGATTTATCAAAAATAAAATCTATCAGAATCCCATAAGCAGTGAAGGATGAGCCTAAACACAGAGTCCTTGAGTAGTTTCCCTGGGATATGTTCAAGAACTGTTCCCTGAGTATAGTTAGAGCTGAGGAATGTGGGAATATTAATTAGTTGCCGAAATGCCAACAACAACTTAATGCACACCGTTGATCTGAATGGCTGTTTTCCCACGTCAACACTTGCTGTCTGTGTGTGCAGGTGGTGCCAGAGATGCAAACCAGGGGAATCTTGCACAAGCTGGGCATGTGCACTGTGCAGGTGATAACTCAGGGTCTTCATGCACAAGCTGGGCATGTGTGCTGTGCAGGTGCTAACTAACCCAGGG
>NW_004949225.1:146417-172770 GCF_000317375.1 Microtus ochrogaster | reverse complement strand
CTTCATGCACAAGCTGGGCATGTGTGCTGTGCAGGTGTTAACCCAGGGTCTTCATGCACAAGCTGGGCATGTGTGCTCTGCAGGTGTTAACCCAGGGTCTTCATGCACAAGGTGGGCATGTATGCTCTGCAGGTGTTAATCCAGGGGCTTCATGCACAAGCTGGGCATGTGTGCTGTGCAGACTCTAACCCACCTCAGGCTCTGTTTGGCAATTTACAGATTTCATTCTGTATATTTTGCCTACTCTTTCATTGGTCTGCCTACTCTTGGTTTTCATGGACACATACTTCTGTCTGTTTGTGAAGGTGGTGCTGATCCTTTCCCTCAGTAGTTATAAGTCTTTAAATTTTGAGTACGCCTAAACATATTTTTGTTCTTCAAAATATTTATGAGGCCAAATTCACCAATCTTTTAAAAAGAGGTTTTAAAAGTTTATTTATCTCCTCATAGAACCTTTATTATACCAAGAAGAATCCCATTACTTTCCTTCAGTATTTAAAAATCTGAAGCCTTTCCCTGTTTACAGGCAGTTTATGTACTTTTTTTTTAGTGAGATCAAGATGCTCTTATATACTTGCATCTCTCTCTGCCAGCAAATGTCTGACAGTAATTTTCCTTTCAGAATTCAGCATGCAAGGCTGTTATTGTGTTGGTTTCACTTTTCATACATATTCAAAGTTTATGTGGCAATCACAGAATCAATCAAGTCCCTGAAACCTAGAGGGAAATTATTTATACTACTAAGTTGAGCAATTTCAAGAAAGACTAGAATAGGGTTGTGTAGATAAAGTATCCTGACGATAAGAGAAACAAGGCTGTTTGAATGTAAAGTTAAGTTCCTACACTGTGGTTCAGGATGGGGGAGGGCAAGGTGGAAACAGGCTCATAGGTGCGTTCACTGAATTATATCTATTTTCTCATATTTTGCAATAGGATTCTAAACAGTCTCAAAGGTTGGAATATTTCCCAAGTGCCAGAGTTGTGAAAGGTCAGCACAGTGGACCATAGAGTTTGCAGCTAGGTCTGACAGGTCTCTATTTATCACATCATCTGTACGATGGAAGTTTTGTCACATTCTTCTTCCTGGATGCTCTAGCCTGCTTCCTCACTGATAACTCTAGACACTGGGCCAGGATGTTCTCTAAGATGCCCTCCAGTGCTGACTGTGGAGTCCCTATCATACCATCTGAAACTTTCATGGATGTAATATTTTCTTTTCTACAGCAATTTCTTGGTAAAACTCCAAGGCAGTGTCTGACATACTGTAGGCAATCAATAAACTTGAAAAGACATTTGTAAGAGAAATTAGTTCTGCTATTTTGTAGAGGAACTATTGACTATAATGTTTGTGTATTTCATAGCAGTGAAGGGGCTGAGGTGGGTGAGGTTCAGTCAGTAAAGTTCATGCATAAGCCTGAAGACTTCAGTTGCATCTCTGGCATCCACATGGAAGTCTGAGCAGAGCAGTGCACAACTATAGCCCCAGCACCACTGAAGCAGAGGCAGGAGGATCTCGGGGGGGCGTCTTCTCTAGGGAGGATCAGTAGTCAGCCAATCTACCTGAGTCTAGGAACTCCAGGTCCAGCAAGAGACCCTGCCTCAAAAATAAAGTAGAAAGCAACTAAGGAAGACAAAATGATGTTGTCCTTTGATCCTCACATAGACACACGTGTGCACATAATGCACACACATATTCATGAAATAATGAGGAGTTAGGAAGTCCCTGTGGGCATGCAAATAATGCTTGTGGGCATAAAAATGCTAGATGCTTTGTCTGATTATTATAGATTGCATACATGTACAGAACCATTATATTATGTCTCAGGAGTATAATGCATACATCTACAGAATCATTATATTATGTCCCAGGAGCATAATTATGTTTATAAAATTAATATAATAATGTTGGTCACTTTAGAAATAGGCTACTTATTTATGAATAGATAATGTTCCTTACCAAAGGATATGCATTCTGTAAAAAGGATCACACACACACGCACACACACACACATACATACATACATACACACACACACACACATACACACATACACACACACACACACACACACACCCACACACACACACCCAACTGTACCTTCCTCACATGGTTGCTTCTATGCCAGCTTCTAGGAGCTGTTTTAGGGGGTCTACGTGTCTGGCCATATTCCAGCTCCATGATCCAGGAAATGGTCATAATCTCTGCAGCTGCAAGCTCTGGCCTCTGGGAACGACTTGTTTAATTGAATGACTTTCAAAGTTAAAGGGAAAAATGCAACCCACAGAACGAACTTTATTTAAATAAAATACACATATGCTTCAGAAACAATGCTACACACAGTCCAACATTTTCATTTATGTCTCAAGTTTAAAATAAACCGTGGCACTTAGTAATATGTATTTCTTGATTCAATAATTTTTATTGTTTGTGTAAAAGTAAGAAGTGAATGTCCGTTTAGAACGTGCCTATAACATTCCTCTTTCCCTGAGTCATGATAAAATAACTTAAAGCAAAAAACAAAAACCTGAGGGCAAAAGGGAGAATCATCAACACTTTCAAAGCTTAGTAGATGGGCAAATGATGACAAATCAGCAGAAGAGTTTTCTTTGGGCAAACGGAAGCTAACAGTCTAACAGTTCCCTGTTCTCAGGCACCCAGAAAGACCCTGGGAAGGGAGGGCTTGGTGCCCCTTAAAGAAACGCTTACTTGGTTCAGGCTTGCAGCTGAAGCTTGGAAACTACATTTACTAATTCTGGTTCCTCTCTCTTCCCGGGGAAGAGAGGCATGAAGTAGGTTAGACTTTACCTAGAACGGTCCCAAGAATGTCCGTATTTTGAGATCCCTTTGTATTTTAAGACTTTCCTACATCAGGTAATTCCACTGGCCAAGTTGGGCATAGGCTCCGTGGGGGTTGCTACAGCTCTTGCCTTTTCAGTGGTTGTGCTACACCTTCCAAGTGCAGCACCTTGCAAGTCAGCCTTGCAAGGGTCCACAATGAGGTCCTGGTTATGATGAAAAGCTGGCCAAAAGATAAAACCCAAAGATAAAAGATTGGAGAAGAATTATTACTTGCATCATGTAAGGACCACTGGACACACTTCAGAAGGAGCATTCTCCTTCTACTTAGGAAGCACAGACATTTTATCCAGGATACTTTGCATATTCCCTCGGAAAATCTGCACTATATGAGAGGCCAGTCTCAAACATACTGCCATCAAGATATGTGCTTCTGAGCATGCTTGGTTTAAAGTTAACTCTTGTTCAAGAAGGAAACAAATTAAGCACGCTGCTGCTTAACTCAAGGCCAGGGAGCACTTGCTCAGAAGGTTGAAATGGATAGGCAGACAGACATGCCCAGTTTCTTCACTGAACAATGTTTTATATAGTGCCCATGAGATGGCTTCATGGGTAAAGGCTCTTTATGCTAATGCTGGAGACTTGGTTTGATCCCCAAGACCCACATAGTGGAAGGAGGGAAGTGACTCCTGACATTATCCCGTGACTTCCTCATGTGCACCGTGAGTGCCCCTCCCCCTAAATCACTGTAAAAAACAATTCCAGAAAGTTTGACTGGAAAGCTAGGCATGGTGGTGTATGTCTGAACTCCTAGCACACAGAAGGCCAAGATACAGGACTGGGAGGGAATCCAAGGCAAGTTTGGACAGAAATAAGATTTTTCTTTCAGAAAGAAAATGAAAAACTTCTAGCTGAAGCTAGAGGCATCCATGGGCAGGCTAGTGCAGAAGGACCATGCTGCTTCTTGCTTAGCTGCTGATAGCCCCTGCTATGGGTTCAATGTGGAAGGCCACGTGTGTTTGAATGTGTCTGCTTCCTGATCTGCCAAGATGTGAGCAGTCTGTGTCACAAGCTCCCTCTGCTACAGCCAAGCCACCCCAGTCCCTGTGTCCCTCTGCCTTGAAGACTCTTGTCTCCAAACCCTTGAGCTGAAATAGATCGTCCTTAGTCCTTATATCGCTTTACCAGGAAGTTGGTGAAAACGAGCCAGCACACCCTCTGCCCACTGTCCTTCACGAGCTATGGTTTTCATTTAGCTAGTGGTGCTCCTGGTTTGCTTTGTGAGTGTGGCATGAATCTAGATTATTATTATCATTGCTATAATATTTCCATTGGATGAACATTTAGAGCAACAATTCTCAACCTTTCTAATACAGTTCCTCATTCTGCGGTGATCTCCAACCATTGCTACTTCATGACTGTAAGTTTGCTACACTTATGAACTGTAATGCAAATATCCGATACCCAGGATATCTGATATGCTGCTATCCCTGTAAAGGGGTCATTCAACCCTCAAAAGGGGTCGTGGCCCACAGGTTGAGAACCACTGGCTTAGCAAGCTCAGGTGAAAATTTATGCTTATTCTTGAACCAAAATTTTCATAAAAATTTCACTTCTTAACATATGCAAAATATATGAATAACACATATGTGAATTACAAAATACAATTGTAACAAATTCTCTAATGTAAGAATTAGACTATCAAAAATTCTGGACAGATGCTCTGACAGCCCAGTTGCATCTCTCTTTATCACCCGGAGCTGGCTAATATTGTGGACGTGTCTTGCCTGCCCTTTCTTCTAAGTCTTTGTTATCGATGGGGATCTTCATTTTGCTAAGTTGGAGACTTTTGAATCAACAAACTATATATAGTCTTCTCTGACTTGCTTTTTCAAAAATTAGATTAAAATCTAATAGTCCGTTTATGAGATCACCACTGTTAGTGTGACAAATTGTAGTCTTTTATTTTCATTGCTGTTATACGGACATGTGCTGGTTTTTTTGACCCACCCTCTGTTGCTAAGTCATCCCAAATATGTTTGTTTTGCCTTTCTTCATTTTGTTTTTACCCATATGTAATACCTGCGTGAGCATTTTATATGCTTTCTGAAATGGATATGCAAAAAATATTCTCAGGTTTAAGAATGGAGTTATTGGGTGGTAGTGCACATACATGTTCAACCTTAAAAGATAATGCTAGCATGTTTTTCAAAGACCATTAAAAACTGAACAGTTCTCGTGTCTCCACATTCTTGATAGTATTTCAAGACAGTCTTAATGTCTTCCTATCTTCCTGTCTATAAAACAGATTTACCATGCTGCCTTCAACCTCTTAGCTTTGACATTCTGGGTTGTACAGTATAAAGTACAGAGGTATGCATAGACTATAAGAATCTTTACCGAAGGAACATACGGGTTTAGAAACTGTGTTTTCTAAGCAGCCCACTAAGTGCTCCACGCGCCTGTTAATTCTCTTCACAGCCAGGAAGAATCGCCCCTGCCTCCCAGAAGCATATATTAACTACATCAGTATAGTTTTGATGTTGGTGTGCTTGCTTGCTCTATGGGTTGGAGATACATGCATATTGTAGCATGTGCTGTTAATTTTGCATTCCTACTGTTTCTGTAACTATTCTGCTTCCTCTCTCTCTTATCACTCAGCAGATCTGCGACAGATGTTCAGCACTGCTGCCCTAGGCACTACAAAAATTTGACTTCTGTTGTCCAAATGGAAAACAGTGAGAGGCAAGCGACAGCTTTGAAGAAATTAAAGGTCAGGAAGACAATGGATCAAACAAACAAAGACAAGCGAACAAGACAATAGTGCCTCATCCAATCAGCTGAAGTTTTGAATAGAACGTGTATTGACCTGCCTTTACTGACTTTTCTAGCGATTGCTAGCTGTTCCAGGGTTTGGTTCTCCCTGATGCTCAGCCTGCTGGGCCTTTCTGAAGAATTTGAACTGAGAGCCTTTCTATTTTCAATCTTGCCATCTCATCTATCCACATTTGTTCTTTCAGAGCTGATTCTCTGGAGAAGTCTTACCTAATGAGACTTCGGTACTTCTGAGGTGACTTGAACTTGATCCCTAATTTGATTTGATCAGAGCAACTAATGGTCCTATTCCAGCCGTAACTGGAGCATTGCTGGCACATGGCATGATCAGACAAGGAATAATACTTTAAAACCCTTTCTCTTAACCAGTATAATATTATATGATGGCTTCTGGAATATTAGATGATGGCCCCTGAGTGAGGAAGGAAAAAAAATAAGCTCTGGGATTTGAATTTCATACCTGAGTGCTTCTTCAGCAACTAAGTCTGCCCTGAAGGAGGCCCTTACCTTCCAAAGCTACAGAGCTTGGGTGGTTGAAAATTAATCCGAAAATTTCATTCAGCAAATGACTGAATTACAATGTAGCTTGAATTTCCAGGCTTGAAAGTTGCATAATACTCAAGGGAAGGCATTGTTTACCAAGGAATGCGTGAACAGCGTGAAGATACTTGTGTCTCATGTCAATCAATTCCAACAAAAGATAGAGAAGGACTTTAATAATTAAGAAAGGAGGTTGGTAAGATGGTTTGTTGGTTACAAGTGTCTACTGATCTTACAGAGGACCTGAATTTGGTTTTCCAGAATGTACAGTGAAGAGTTAAGTTAGATCACAATCTCCTGCAACTCCAACTTCCAGGAGATCCAATGCCCTTGACCGCCACAGGCATTGCAATCACATGTACAAACCCACTCTCACACCCATATACTCATTAACTAAAAATAGTAAATCTGAAAAAAACATCAACAGGATAGGAGGACCTATTTGTGGTTACTAGCCATTTTCTTCCCCAACCAATGGCTTATGGATAAAGTGTCATCAGTCCAGGGATGGAGCTTGTGCATGGACCCAGGTACACTTCATCTCCCCAAGACTGACCTATAAGCAGTCTCTGCTGAGTACTTTATTTGTGCTGAGTCCCAATATGGCCCCATTCCCTTGGATGATCAATTAGCTACCTGGTGACAGGTTAATTATATAGAAAAAATTATTAGTTTGTTCTTGCAAGAAAAATCATTTGGTTACATAGTTTCCCTGCCAACAATTCTGCTAAGACTCACCATCTGTGAATCAACAGAACACATTGTCCACTGTCATGGCATTCCATGCAGTATTGCTTTGATCAAAGAGCCCACTTCCAGCAAATGAAGAAAGGAAGAAAAGCAATGTTTCCTATATCCCTGTTCTATGTTCTTCACCATAGCAGGCAGACTGAGTGACCAGTAGACTTTTCATCATCCAATATACTTCAGAGTAGAGTGGTTCTGAGACTGTGCAAAGTCCTGGGTTAAATGAAAAAAGGGCTTAAGTGCCATTTAGGTGGAAATACCTTATAAGGCTCAGAATAATTTCTTTGGGAAGGTTCACATGCTCTGAGTAATAGTCCTATATTTGCTGCAGTTTCTGTCATCATATGATTCGTGGATCAAGGAATCAAAGGGTAGAGGGAATATCATCCAATGAATCAAAGGGAAGATCAATCATCATCCAAGGAATCAAAGGGAAGACCAGTCATCATCCAAGGAATCAAAGGGAAGATCAATCCCTAACTAAGGATTTCTCACCCCCGGTAGAGAAGCATCAGTACCCTACTGCTCATGCACAGAAATAGTTGTGCCATGTTTGGTAGGGTTATGACTTTATTGGGGATCAGCATGGTTTGTGGCAATGGCTACAGAAGCCAAGGTGACAAGGAGGGGATGATGACTCTGACTTCTTTTCCTCCTCCTTCTTCTCTGTTGCTGCTAGGACTCACTATCCTCAAACTCAGTAGCCCAGACAAGCTTTGAATTTATGATCTTCCAGCTTCAGCCTCCCATGTAGCTGGGAACACAGAGCCATGCCACTAGATTTTGCTGTTTAGCTGACATTTAAAGTGGACAATGTTGAGTAAACAGATTGCTCTCTTTAATGATGTGGCAGATTCCTCCAAACAGTTTAAGGCCGGAATAAGACAGAAGTCTCTACATTGCCTCAGGGGCCAGGTCCACACAGGCTCTTCACAAACTTGACTCCTTTTGGACATCGAGTTCAGGGGGATGCATCCTTGGGAAACCGAGAAAGAAAAATGCTTCATTACTGAATTTCTGAAGTAAGACTCCACCCGTTTGTGACTGTCTACAGGTACAGAAGTCTGTCTTCTGGTATCCATCTTTTACAGGTAAGGCAAGTATTCTCTCTTTTCCCCATTTGCCTGAATCAAGGCTGCAGCTACTATGTCCTTTTCCCATCAGAACCTTTCTACCGCCTCAGAGCTGTGGGACACATCTGTAATCCTATCACTTGGGACACTGAGGTTGGAGGATTGCACGAGTAAGGGCAGCATGAGCTATACAATCAGAGGTTGTCAAAACAAAAAACAAAAATCGACCTAATTTATCTGGGAAAGGTGTCCTACTGTGATTACCTCCAGTCCCCCTGGTTGATTAAATGCCCTGTCTTTCGGCATCCCTGAAGGATCCTTCTGACCCCATTCTTTTCTTTTATTAACTTATTTGTGTCAGAAATTTCTATCATGATGATTGCTCTGCAGGAGTTTGGGTCAATAAGAGCCCTTATCACTCAAGCCTAAAACCCAAGTGCAGATCCCCTGCACTTCAGTAAAGCTGGGCACAGTGACATGTGTCTGTAACCCTCATGCTGGGAGTAGTCAGGCGGATCTCTAGACCTCATTACCAGTTGGTCTAGGCACTTTATGTCTGGATTAGTGAGAGATTCTGTCCCTAATAATGTAGAGGGTAATAGGGGAAGGCCCCTGAGGTCCCCATAAGCGTGCATATGTGTGTACACTTGCAGGGACATATGGATGCACACACACACACACACACACACACACACACACACACTGCAAATACATACACATAGATCACATATGACAGGAAGGAAAGAAAGAAGGACAAAATAAAACCACACCCAAAAAGGCAGAGGGACAAAAATATAATCAAATAACAACACATACAAAAAACCTGTAGAGTCCATTATATGTTGATCAACTACTTCTGCACATGAGGCCTGCCCGCCCTGGGGCTATATATCCATTGTCCCTCTATTGGAGAAAAGTGATTTTCTGCTTTCTGGCAAACAGAAGTGATAGTTCAGTTGTTCATCTCTAGAGGCTAGGTGGCCTGACCTGAAATCAATAATGGGTATTGGCTGAAAACTAGAGAGAGACCTTTCTTATAAAAAAACCTCATGCTGTCTAGGGAAGAGAGCAGGGGTTGAGGCCATTATGGACATTATAGTCGAAGCTGGGAAATGATTCTTCTTTAGAAGGTGGTGTCAGAGGCTTCAGAGTCAGATCAGAAGTGGGAAATAAATACAGACTTGCGGAGGGAGGCAGAGCACTGCTACGATGCCGACAGATAGCTGTGTTTTTATTGGTGGATGAGCGAGACGGTGGGAGAGCATGAAAGCAAGCGAGCTGAAGTCTAAAGAACCTGAATAACTCACAGTCCTCGGGCATCTCTACAAATAGGAATCTTAGAAATAATGCTCTCAATGAATGGTACACTGGAAGCGACATACAGTCTTTGGAGGGAATTAAAGACATGAACGACTACTTTGTGTTTATCAGCCAGCACAAAAATAGACATGAGCCAATTTGATGTCTTCTGTTTCCTGCTCATGTACTTCTCTGGTAACAGAAAAAGAAAATTGTGATGAGGGCTACATCTGAAATCCCCTTCCTTTAGTTGATATGATTTCTTTGTGAGGTAAACCAATCCACAAATAAAGAACAACAGATTCAGTACAGGAATAAGTGTCTCTAATCTGTCACATTTAATGCTGGCTTACTGATTCAGCCCACTTCTTCCTCGGCACCTGGGTATAGCCTTTGGTTTATACTGCCTGTGATTGTACTAATAGAATTTCATATTAGTTCAGGAACACATTATACTCCTCCGAATTTAGAACCCCAAAGATTGGTTACAGCTACGGCATTTCTGCATAGCCTCATTTTTAGTGAACACAAACAGTTACCTTTTATAATAGACCTCATTAATGGATGTTTTTGGCCTACTGAGCTGAACCACAGAATGAGCGACTTTTAAATGGAACTATAAAGACCTGACCAAAAAGACATTCTGGAAGAGTTGACCCCAGGAAAACTGTAGTCTCCAACTTTACCACCTGACACATACTATAAACGTTCTCTCTAAAGTTTGATGGCAAACCAGTGTTAAATTACTCGGGGAGTAGCTTGTGCTCAGAGGCACATAGTAAATTAGATGTAGAAATAAGTTTGGATTAGAAAGAGCCAGATGTGGTGATGCATGCCTGTAATTCTAGCACTCAGGAAGCGGGAAGCAGGAAGATCAAGAGTTCAAGGCCAGCACTGGCTACACAGTGAGTTAGAGGCTATTCTAAATAACCACAAAACAGGAACAAAATTGAGAAAGTCAGGAAGACTATGGGAGCCAGTTTGGCCCCATCCTCTGGCCTTGTGGATGAAGAGACGGGGATCTGAGGCCACCCAGCTAGTTAATGGCCAAGGGAGGAGTCAGTCTTGTGTTCTCATCTTTGGTACATGTTATCAACAGCTAATAAAAGGGAAAAAACATGTTTATGATATCTTAGAAAAGGAGACATGAAGCCCTTGAATAGTAAATGAGACATCCAGAAGGGAGACTGATAGAAAGAAGAGCTTCTCATCGGTGTTTATGTTTCGAATTTTCTTTCTTTATCTCACCCAGCCACACACACCTTCAAGGAGTCTGTGGAGCTCCCCCCGATCCAAACCATTGGGCTGCTATGTTTTCTGCCACACCCACATTGCCATAGAAGGTTTACTGGCATTGTTGAGAAAAAACGCGATTTCCTCTTGTCTATTTTACTAAGACTCTGTTATCCAGTATGGATTTTGAAGCATCACTGTTGTTATACAGTATGGAAGACTTAAGAACGAAGTAAGCAAAGAACAAGTCCTGCCTTTTATTGTTAGCAAGAAGTATCCCTCAGTCTATCTGTCTGTCTCTCTTTTTGTCTGTCTGTCTCTGTCTCTCATTTTGACGTTTTTGAGAGAACAGTCTTGTATCACCCAGGATGGGCTTAAGCGTGTTACCCAGTTGATGCTGGCTTTGAGCGCCAGATCCTCCTGCCTCAGTCTCCCCAGAACCAGAATTGCAGCTGTGTGCCACCATTCCTGACTTTCGTCCTTGTTTTAATTGAAATTCCACACACTAATTAAAATCAGAATGAACACCATTCCCATTTTAAAACTCATTCCATATTATCTTTTGTTTTTGAAAGGAAATGAGATAGGCCTCAGAGGGACCTTTCTGTGAGACTGACTGTGAACACAGCAAGACAAGATAATGTGCAAAATTTTATCTTTATAACTCAAAAGATCAGAGAAGGCCACATATTATAAGATTAATCAGTCATAAAATGACCTGGACAAGAAGAATCTAAGGACTGCAGGACTTGGAACGACGGTAGAACACAGCTCTTTATCTTACATAAGAGAATTGGTTTGTAGCATCTTGGTTAAAATGGGGAAACACACATCTGATTCTGGAAATGTTCCTAATGTACAGTTGCAAATAAGGGAGTTATACAATTTTAGGCAATCAAAGGAGATGAGAGTAGTTATTAATAGAAATTCTGGTAAACAGAGTGTCTTCGCTAATATCCCATTAAAGTATATCCTGTCTGTACAAGATGCCTTTGATACAATCTGGGTAAAAGATTGCTTCTCTACTGCTGACTTCATTTTAAGAATCTTCTTCCAGTCCAAGGAGCGTGGTTCCTCATGTAGTAAAATATAACAAATCAGAATTCCTAACAGAGTTCTTTGACATTATCTTGGTGGTTACTTTTATTCCAGCATTTGCATGCAGTGTCAGAAACATTTCTTTGAATTTACATGTCATTTCACTGGAAGGCATTGTTTTTTTTTTAAATGTCTCATCGTGATGAGTTACATTGGGTGTTGTTTACTTACTGCATAGTTAGAAAAAAAAGACTACTTTTCTGTCAAATATTTATTAGGGATAATTGTAGATTATAATGATTTCTTCTTGAGACAAAGATATTTGTATAATAATCAGTGTTTTTGAGACTGAGAATATAGGGTCAGAGGCTAATCTCGATACACCAATGTATAGAGCAGTGATTCTTAACCTGTGGGTCATGACCCCATTGAGGGTCAAGCGACCCTTTCACAGGGTTCACCTAAGAACATAAAAAACGAATATTTACTTTACAATTCATAACAGTAGCAAGATTACAGCTATGAAGTAGCAATGAAAATCACTCTGTGGTTGGGGTCATCCCAGCATTGAGGAACAGCATCAAAGGGTTGCGGTGTTGGGAAGGTTGAGAACCGCTGTCTAGAGTGTGCATGTGTTTTGGATGTTTCTGATGACTGTGTTCTAACTGAACACCCACATTTCTGTGTCCCAGATTGCATTTGTAACTTTGTTTCCATTCATACAAAGAGAATGCAGAGGATGTTGAGGATTGTGGATATGAAATCAGGATAGCTGAATCAGAGACAAACCAATGAGTCAGTACCAGGTCAGAGCTGACTGCCATGCTGACTCCAGAGAGCCAGTGACGGGCCTGCTCTGCGTGCCTTTTAGAAGCACCTGTGAGTTACTCTTCTCCTTGCTGTGACAGAAGTGACTCATAAGGCAGCGTGAGGAAGGGAGGGATTATTCTGTCACAGTTTAAGGGCACTCTCTACCTTAGTAGGGAAGGAACGCAGCTTCACCTACCCCAGCAAGAGTGAGTCTCACAGTTGGAAGAGCAGCTTGTGCCCCTGAAGCTTGTGTCCACAGTCAATAATCAGAGAGTTGAGCGTTGGGACAACTCAAAGTGTTAAATTTGACTATTTTCACATTCACGCTGCATCATTTTCAGATGGTTTGTGACGTTTACTGCAACTGTCCTTGATATTTAATCCTCGTCAACAAAAAATTTCAGCAATGTAGTAATATTGCAAAATGTTTACTTGAAATGTTTTCTTTTTGATATTTACAAAAGCTGTGATCAAATACTCTAAACAAGTAACAAATGTGAAAAAAATCTAATAAATTAATGCTTTTGATCATGTATGAAAAAGGAGTATATAATTTAATAGTGCATTAAAATATGGATTTTGTTTCTTATATCTAATATTATGACTTGACTATGTAAGTACTTTATTTCTCTCAAATACACAGTATGAATGCACTGTATATATAAATTTGAAGTACCATCATGAAGAAAAAATGTTGGTTTGAAAACTGAGATGACAGCCATGGTGAAGCCCTACTACTACACGCCTATGTTGTTAAGGTTTTAGGGACTCTAAATGGGGGGCTGTAGTGGTGCAGGCAGATGGGACAGGCTAGACAGATAGAGCCAGGAAGTCAAGGACACTAAACAAACCTTTCAGAACGCATCCTCACTTGATTTAAAGCATGGGATCTTCCGAAAAATATATGGCTTCCATGACTTCTATTCAGACAAAACTTATTTTATCATAATTTTCATTACATAATTGAGATAATTTATTAGCTATAAATTTTAATGAAATATTCAACCTTTCAGTTTGATGTTGTTATGGGATTCCTGGATGTGTGAATGAGTGGGTCTCTGATTCTTGTGTCTTCTCTTAGACTCTTTTTCTATTGTTTATTTTTTTGTCTTGTCCAACTCCAGTGTGTGAATTTTTGTTTTATTGTATTATATTATATTTCATTATTATCCCTTAGAAGCCTGTTTGTTTTCTAATGAGAGACAAGGAATCTGTATGGGGACGGAAGTCGGGGGGATTGGGAACAGTAGGGGAAGCCATAATCAGTATGTATCTGTTAGAAAAAAATGTCTATTTTCAATAAAAGGAAAGAAAAAAGAAATGCAAATGAAAGCACAAAATGTTAAAAGATGAAATTATGTACCCAATAATATTCACATTACCACGTTCTAGCTAATAGGATGCTAAGATTAAACATGTTGCCAAGGTATCAAAAGAGAACAACATGGTACATTGAGCCATTTAGTCTGTATCTTTGACATTTTTTTTCCATTGTGAACCCTCTCATCCTTTCTAGTAATATAAGAAGCCCAGTCAAGACAAGAGAGTAGAAGGGCTCACGAAGAGAGTCCATTCTAGTGTGTTCTCTGGGTTAAATGTTGTGCTACTGCCGGTTATCATCAACGCACGAGCTAATTCCAAATTAGCTACAAAAATGACAAGAGCTGAAATTGCAGCTAAACCTATATATTTGGCTCCCAATGTGTCCTTCCTAATAGGCGCTGTAGTGCACAGAACTGCATGTCCAGCACTTATTACACGTGGCAGCATGCACAACTCCTCGTTGAATCACCCATTCACTTTAATTACAGACTGAGCTGTGTGTTGCTTAACATCAAATACTGCTTTGTTTCATGGGCTTATACTCATTCATTTATTTGCTTTGCTTATGTTTTGATGATTTTGCTGCTAGAAAAGGGCACGTGTAATGACTTTCTTGTAATCAGAAGGGAAGCATAATTAAATGAGAGTTTTATAACAACCTGTTTGGTCGTATTTACTATTAGATTTGATAGCGATAAGTCCTTAAACTCTAGGGCTTGAAGGAATTTCATAGTTAATTTAGCATATGCTTTTAGAAATGAAATATTTAAAGAAACAATAGTTAATTACATGTGATTCAAGCAAATTCATCTGAAAAAGAATGAACTTTTATATTCAAAATATTTTATCAAGTCCTAGTGATCATGATGGAATAAAAGTAGAAGTCAATAGCAAGAGAAACTACCCACATACAATGAGAGGGGACCACACGGTCTTGAATGGCGGGGGAGTTGTAGAATAAACCAGGTAGAAATTGAAGAAGTACTAGAAGCAAAGGAAATGAAAAGCACAACTTGCCAGTGTCTTTGGGACAGAGCTAAGGCAGACCAAACAGGAAGGCTGATAGCTATGACTATTCACCTTAAAAAAAAAAAGTCAGACCTCAAATGAATAAACAGCGAAACACCTCAAGGTCTTAGGGGAGAAAAGAAAGGCACATTCCCAATCAGTAAAAAGAGATAAAGGGATAGATACTTTAAAAATGACTAGAATCAGACAAAAGGTACTTGTTCCTTTGAAAAAATAAGCAAGATTGACAAATGCCTAAATTAATCCCCCCAAAAGAGAAGACTCAAACTATTAAAACTGTAGATAACAGAGGGGAAATGACAGGAGTCTAGGACATACCAAAGAACTGTTATGAAAACTTATATTCCAAAAAAACCCTGGCAAATACAGAAGAAATTCATCTATCTGTCTGTTTGTCTGTCTGCCTGCCTATCTATCTATCTATCTATCTATCTATCTATCTATCTATCTATCTATCTATCTATCTATCTATCTATCATCTATTTGTCTATCATCTACCATCTATCTATCTATCTATCTATCTATCTATCTATCTATCTATCTATCTATCTATCTATCATCATCTATCTTCTTATCATCTCTATCTATATATGTCAACTCTTAAAATTAGTGAAGAGTTCATAAGAGATTCATAACAATTGAAGAAGCTGAAGCTATAATAATAATAAATATAATATAATGTAAATAAATATAATAATAAATGTCTCCTAACATTTATCCTTATATTACAAATAAATGTAGTCTTCATCTCTCATCAAGGAAACTTCTTGTTGCAACAGAGACCACTACAGAAACCACAAACAATCAAAATGCACAGTTGTGGAGCATGGTCCCAGTGGATTAATTTACAAAACATTTCGGCACTTAAGTCTCAGGGAACATTGTGAAAGAGGGGTAGAAATATTTTAAGAGCCAGAAGATCAAGGAGATTTTTGTAGCATTGTGTCTCCTAGTAATTCCAGAAGCTACATTCATAAGGCCTTACCTACATGAGTGCCCAAACATGAGTTGAACAGGATGATGCCAGTGGATAGGATAATATAAATGGTGAATAGTTCAAAAGATCTCAACCCTTCACAAAGAACTACAGCCAACTAAGGAATGTTGGGAGTGAGAAAATTATTATTCCACAGAGAAGAACACACCAAATGGTTTTCCAATAGCAAATAGTCAGTCTTAAAATGTAGTATACATACACAAATATTATATTATATGGAAAGAACAGGTTATATTTAGGAATATATATATATATGTATATATATGTGTGTGTGAATATGATAACAATGAAAGAAAGGTCATAAATTTGAAAGAGAGCAAAGAGAGGTATATGGGTATATTGGAGGGTTTGGAGGAAGGAAAGAGAAGGGGAAAATTGTGTAATTTTATAATCTCAAAATCTCTCTATCTCCAAGCCCAAGAAATTTCCTAAACCAACCAACAAAATAAACAAAAACAAAAAACAAGACAAAACCCAAACCCAAAAGCAGAAAAATCTGTAGCTGAATTCACAGATTCTCCCAAACCTTTGTTTCATAAAATAGAAAGGGAAGGACCACTTCCAAACTCATTCCATAGAGTCAGAATTATCCTGATGTCAAAACTGAATAAGAGCACAACAAATAAGAAAACTATAGACCAATTTCCCTTATCACCATATATAAAAATTTCCCCCTTTACTAAAAATAAATTCTTCTATCATACAATATAACCTGATTACAGTTTCCCTTCTCTAACTTCTCCCAGCTCCCCTCTATTTCTTTGCTCATCCAGATCCACTCTCTTTCTGTTTCTCATTAGAAGAAAACAGACTTGTAAGAGATAGCAATTAAACATAACAAAATAGAATATAACAAAATAAAACGAAAACCATCACACTGAAGTAGGACAAAGCAAACCAATGGAAGGAATGATAAGATCAATATTCCATATTACATAAAAGATAAATTGAAATCAATTTCTCTATAATAACACAAAGGTTTCCCCTCTTTTATATTCATATTCAGTATAGTGCTTGGTACCTGAGAGCGGGAATTCTCAAGCTGTGGGTCGTGGGTTACAATCCTTTTGGGGTCAAACAACCCTTTCACGGGGTCATATGTCAGATATCCTGCATACCAGATATTTACATTATTATTCATAACAGTAGCAGAATCATATTTATAAGGTAGCTGTGAAATAATTTTAAGGTTGGGGGTCACCACAACATGAGGAACTATATTAAAGGGTCACAGCATTAGGAAGGTTGAGAACCACTGTCTTAGTGCATTATGACAAGAAAAAGAACTAAAATAGATAGAAACGGGAAAAGAAGGAGTCAGAATATTCCTGTCTAGAGATGAAATAATCCTGTACTTTAAAGACTCAAACAAGGGCTAGAGAGATGGCTCAGTAAAGAGAAAGAACCATTCTTTCACAGGACCCGAGTTCAATTCCAGGCACACACATCAGGCAGCCACAACTACCTGTAACTCTATTTTCAGAGGAGTCAGACACTTCTAGCATCTCATACCCATATACTTCTCTTCCACACAATTTAAAATAAAAACATCAGTTGAAAAACATTCTGCTGGAAAACCATCAGCCCTCATAAATACTTTTAGCAAAGTAGCGCAGTACAAGACCAACAAACAAAAATCAGTAGCTTTTCTGTACACAAATAAAAAAAAACACAAAGAAAGAATTCAGGGGTAAACCCCTTCCCAATAATTAAAACAATGCCTATTTATAACTAGGTACTAAATGAGCAAATAAAATCAAGGATGTGAAAGACCTCAATAACTGCACACAAGGAAGAAAGATACTGACAAGACAAAGAAAAGTGGAAGACCTACTAAGCTCATGCCCATGGAAGACATGCTGAGTCCATAGAGTCCATGGAAGACCTGCTGAGCTCATGGAAGACCTGCTGAGCTCATGGAAGACCTGCTGAGCTCATGGAAGAAGTGCTGAGTCCATGGAAGACCTGTTGAGTTCATGGAAGACCTGCTGAGTTTATGGAAGACCTGCTGAGCACATGGATGACCTGAGTTCATGGATAACCTATCTATGGGCAGCAGACTTGATGTTGTGAAAAAAGGCTGTTACTGAAAACAATCCATAGATTTAGTACCATCTACACTAAAATCTAGTAATATTCTTCACGGAGCTAGAAAAGGTACTGCTAAAGTTCGCACAATGGCATGAAGAGCTGACTAGCTACACAATCATAAGCAAAAAGTACTACTTGGGGATTTACAGTATGTGATGTCATATTATAGGGTAGCTGTAACAAACAGAGCCCAGCAATGAATAAACCAGAGATAATGGAACAGAAAGAAAGGCCCAGATATACACTCACACAGGTATATTCATCATTTACCAGATGAAGGTATCAACGTCCATTGAAACAAAGCCCGTTGAACAGTGGTGTTGAGAAAACTGGATGTCCCATGTAAAGGAGTGACATCAGAGCAGTACCTCACAAGTTCCATTTAAGTTAACCAAAGACCTTAAGGTAAGTGTCAAAACTCTAAACTGCTTGAAGAAAGCATAGGTGGAACATTGAGTTTGTAGTAGGCATACGTGTGGATTTTAGGAGAAGGGCTTCATTGGTACAATGAAAACTCCAAGAATTAACAAATGGGATCACATGCACTTCACAAAACATCCAGGAGACAATCATTAAAATAAAGAGATAACCTATAGTCCTGGAAAATTATTTTTGTCAATATACAAGATTTATAAAGAATTGCAAAAATTAAACACACAAACTCCAAATCATGCAGTCAATAAATGAGACACGAGTTGAATAGATATTTCACAAAAGAAGAAATACAAATGACTAAGAAGCATCTGAAAACATGTTCACCTCCTTAGCCATCAGGAAAATGTAAATTAAAATGACACCAAGATTCTGTCTCATCCCAATCATAACGGGCATCAGAAACAAACAACAGCAAATACTGGAGAACATACAGAGAAAGAGGTACCCGAATATACTGCTGTTGGGAATGTAAACTTGTGTAGCACAATAAAATCAGGGTGAGAATTCCTAAAACAAAAATAGATAAATAGATCTACCCAGTGATCCAATTGTATCACACCTGAGGAGATACCCAAAGGACTCAAACTCAGCCTACCAGAGTCCCCTGGACATCCATGTTTATTGCTGTACTATTCATAACTATCCAAAGTATGGAGCCATCCTAGATGCCCATCAGCAGATGGATAGAGGACAAAAATGTGATTGATGCGCTCACTGGAATTTGATTAATACATAAAGAAGAGTGAAATCATTGACGTTCAGAGAAAAATGGATGGAACTGTATATTATGGTCCTAAAAGCGCTATCACAGCCTCAGAAAAACAAATGCCACATTTTCTCTCATATGAGGAATCTAGATTTACATATATTATATATGTCTATATATGTATGCAGCATATGTCAAAGGAAGGACACTATTAAAGAGGAAGAAGCAGTCTAAAGGGAAGGGGGAATGGGAGAGGAGAATGTAATATATAAGACATGGAAACAGGAGGGACCCTTTAGAGGGAAGAAAACCAGTAAGCAGAGAAGAAGGAGATTGTGGAAGGGTAATTTAAGAAGAAAGAAATTGTATTATAAAGTTACTAAACTATATATCAACATAGATGCCTATCTGCATTCAAATTTGGTAAATTAAATGAAAATTCTAATTAAGGAAATGTTTCTGGCCACAAATCTGTTTAAGAAATAACATACAAATCATTATCAAAGATAATTAAATATGTTCATAAAAGAAATGGGCACGATTGCCTTGCAGCTGTTTAAAAAATACCTTCTATGCAAGCCAACTTCACTGAAGCAGAGGCAGACTGTGAGTACCAGAGAGCTGGGAATGAAAAGTTGTCTATCAGAGTTCAAAGGTTAGCTTATGAGATTAAAAATAAATCTCATGGTGTCTAAGGTGACGGCATGGATGTTAATTATTTTAAAACTTTAAAACTGATTATATCTAAAAGTCACAGTGTTTGTGTGTATATAATATACATATGTAATAGGTGTATTCTAAAACTCCATTTCAAAACCTGAACTGTTGAAGAATATACAATTTATGATGTGACCCATTGTACTGTGTAGTTTAGTCCTACTTAAGGAAATTGCTGAACTTACCCAAGTAGTACAGCTACATGGTTTTAAATAAAAACTTATCTTCATTGATTACTTACTATAATGTCATTACTTTCTTTCCACCTGAATTTTCTTCCTGTTATATCTTCTAAATTAGAGTGACTTCGCTAAAATATCAGAAAAATGTATAAGACTATTCATCTTCTAACTTTGATAGTTGAAGCATGTTTAACTGATAGCAATGCCTTATGCTGATGGTAATATGGCAGATTGTACACTTCAGTTATGATGTACTGTATAGCAACAAACAAGATCAACAACTACTTATTCAACCAATAAGTAGCCAGTGAGTGGTTATTGCCCTTAAATATATTAGCATTGTTATTGTCTGTATTTTCCCATGAAATTTGTGTTGTTTCTTCTGCTTTCTACGTCAGGTTGGCTACGCTGTGTGTAGGTTGGTCAGTGTTCTCCAGAGGAACCAAAGTGATCTCCTCATCTAACACGGTGTGTGTGTGTGTGTGTGTGTGTGTGTGTGTTAGAATGTGTATTATTAGATTGGTTTTAGAGACACTAAAAGACCAAAGAGCTGGGGGGGAACCAGCAACTTCTCATTTGGAGAAGCTGGAAGCTTCATAATAAGAACTATAAGTGAAGTGATCCCACACTGACCTTGGAAGCTTCAGAATAAGAGCTGTCAATGATGTAGTCTCACACTGAGCTTGGAGGCTTCAGAATTTGTCACACACTGAACTAGGAGGCTTGAAACACTACCTTCTGGAAGTGTAAGTCTGAATTCAGTAGCTGAGGAATCTGGAGTCTGATATTCGTTGGCAGCAGTAGCATTAAAAACATGTACCTATTCGACCCCAGAAGAATGGAGTGCATGCGTACAGGCACATGTGAACATCCCCTTCCATTTAGGACCCCAGCCTATGGGAATGCACTTTGTTTCCATTCTGGTAAGTTTGCTGACTCATATGACAACGGTGTCTGGCACTAACTTCTCAGATCCTGAGTCTCATTTACCGGTTTTCTTAGTATCCCTCTATCAAGTCAAGTTGACAGCCAAGACTAGCTATCAAACACATAATCTTTTATTTCATGAAGATCTCCTTATTGATGTATAATTCTATAAGATTATGGTTTCAGGATGGTCTTTTAAAGAAAAATAAGAGTCAAGAGATTATCTACTCACAATAGGAACAATGATCATACTCTGTGTATAATTTACCCCAAAATCAGAGGATAATCAACTGCTTTGAAATATGCATTGCCTATGAAAATCACTGTCAAAGATTTCCAACTTACAGGCAACTTCTCCTAAGCTGTATGCCAGAGTTTCTTGTCAAAGGTAAACTGGTAATTTATATAAAAACAACCCTGCAGTTAGAAGATGGCATTCAGTAATCTCATCTCAGCTTTAGGACTTGTGGTTGAATTTAACATTAAAAGGTTCCACATTTTATGATTCAAATTCCAGAGTTATTAGCAATATGACAGTGACAAACAGAATCTTTATCAGGTAGAGAAAGAAGGGTAAGTGACTCTCAACTCTTGCTGTTTATCCATGTTTATAGAGTGTTCATCTATGCAAGGCAGGTTTGGTAGGTTTTAAACTTGATTATGTTTGCAAGAAAGCATTTTTATTTCTACTTTTTGGGTTTTTATTTGTATTCAGGCTTTTCACTGATGAGAAAAGGACTTAACAGTGAGTTACTTATATCTTCCATAAATGGAAATATTTACTTTCATAACTACTTTAAAATGTACATTTACTTGTAGTTTTGTACTGATGAGCAAAACTTTCTTCAAATGGTCAGATGCATTGAGAGCCCTCTCTGAAGTTTTGTTTTTAAATAAATTATGACATATTTACGATGATGCCTGATGCTATCTTTGCTTGGTCTTTCTTGTCAAGTTTCTTCGAATCACATAATTCTTAAATGGCCAGTGCGTCAGTTTTAACAAGTCATATCTCAGATCTCCACGAAATGATTCACACACCGAGCATATTTAGCCAGGACATGAAGTACAATAGAACATCATATTCTGGCCTGGGCAGGAGAGCTACATCGCCTGCTGGCTGAAAGGCTCTGTGGCACACGTCATTATCATGACTGGTAAATGTCAGGTCACCGTAGACCTAGATAGTATGAAGGTCTAAGGGACTGAGTGTGATCTTATCAATGCACACAAAGAAATGATATTTCAGATGCACTGAGACAAACAGGTTGACTAATAATGTGTAGTGTGTTTCTGCATTCATGCGTGTCAGCAAGAACATGCTGACAGAGGGACTTCCAGCACTTCTCAGATACTTCACTGGTGCTGCTATGGGCAATCATCTTAAGAGGGGTCTAACAATAAAATCTTTAGGTCTGCATATGGTTGTATGCCAAAGCTCACTTCCTCTCCATTGGTTGAATGAAACACCTGCTACGTCAGCATTCCTTGGAGGGTACTCCAGAGAGGGTACAAATGATAGATCAAATAACAAGTCCATCAAAGTCCAACACAGTGAACCAATGAATTTTTGGGCGTATTCACCCGGTACGGGAGGGTTGACCCCACAGAGCTGAATCACCACAAATTTCCACCCTACCATGGAAAATGATCTCATGGAAACTGCATTGTGAAGACCCCTTTCAGTTAACCCTTTCATATACTCTAGCTCTCCCGGATCATTTGCAGCTGCGAGAGGAACATGTGGTAACTGGAATCCCAGGTCCTGTGGCTCTTCCCCCCATCTACCAGGGATTGTCAATAGCTCTATTTCCATTGCCACAGACCTAGGTGCTACTATAGTGGTCTGTTCAGTTAGTTGCCATGGCTCCTGAGCCAATGCATTCTCTAATCCCAAATAGTAGTATGATGATCATGTTATGTTCAAAAGGGGGAAAATGTAATAGCATAACATTCCAGGAATCAGAATGCACCTACAAAAGTGGTTGTAATGTAGACTCTGGTTTGTGGACACAGCTTTCTGTGACTGGGAGATGTGCAATGGGTGCAGAGTGAGATTAAAAGGGATGGGCACCTCATTCCTGGGATACATGGATACATCAGCTTAGTGTGAGTAGGATTGAGCGTGTGTGTGTGGGGGGGGAAAGAGATGTGGACAGGATGTAGAAGATATTTGGTGTCTCATGCATCACCCTTGGCAAAGAAACTTTGGCCTGCATTCTGCTCTTTCTGAGTTCCAGAGGCATTTGGTGGCATTGCAGCCACCACTGGGCACTTCCTCTACCATTCCTATACTGGTAGACTGGAGACATCCCACTGCGATTCCTCAGGCTTTATTGCTTGGAACAGAATATGAACCATACTCATTGTATTGCTGGACCACGATAAGAATTTAGCTCAGCAATCATAGCAGATTGCTGATGCTGCAGGGTAGAACCAGATAGCACACAGGCAGTTTTGGTCTAACCCATTCAGACTTCACAGCTGGAAATGGCACAAAGCACTTTTTCCTCTTGCACCAAATAAAACTATAACTCAACATGGGGGATCACAATCCTAATCAAGTAAATACAGAGCGTCAGCTTTGGAATAGAAAAAGCACTTACATTCCACTCTATATTTCCTCAGGAAGCAAGGCACAAATTGACAGGTCTTTGCTGTGGTTTCATTTGTTCTGTGTTTGTTTGGCTGGATCAGTCTTCACCGTAATGTTTTTACACCTTCGTCCTATATACTTTTCTCCTTCCACTATGCTGCTTCTCACTTTCATTCTTTCTCTATATACATTCTTTCTATCATTAGCAATTAATACTTTCAGTTCAAGTAATTGAAAAACTACCAGTATGTCCTGTTAGGGGTTCTGCTTATTTCTTTTATAGTATTACTAGGGATGTAGTTGAAGTTTCTAATTTCTTAAAATTTTATTTAAACATTGTTTTTGAACTGTTGCTTTTATCATTGTTGTCTGTTTTCTTTTCTCTGATTGGTAGTGGGAAACATGATTACCTGGAGATGGTCACACATTAATATCAAACTCATAAAATCCTGAGAGATGTATCCATCACCACAGATACATAAACACAATGTAGAAACACAAGCTTGTTCAGCCACAGAGAAGAATGAAATCAAGGCATTTGCAAAGAAAGAGGATCTGGAGATTATCCTGTTGAGTAAAATAAGCCAGACTCAGAAAGATAAATGTCATGTTTTATCTCAGATGTGGAATCTATATCACATATATGTGTGTGATATACATGTGTGCCATATACATGTGATGTATATATATTCATATATATCACTATATACATTTATATCACATACGCACAATGATACAAAAAGTAGGATTGTGGCACAGGGTAGGAATGAAGCTAATGAAAACAGGAAACCCCAGAGGGTACAAAGGTAGAGAAAAAAGAGAAACAATGTTTTCTCTTCTATGGAACCTGAAGTTAAATTAAGTGGAAACAAAGAGACTGAGTTGGATGAGTGAAGTGGGGGGAAAGGCCGGTCAATGGGGTGATAATGGTTAACATGCTATGGTATGCATGTGTGGCTGAGATAATGACACCCGGGGTGATAATGGTTAAAATACTATGCTATGCATGTGTGGCTGAGATTTTTTTTTGCGCTAAAAATTTTAAGGTAGCTTGCTGTAGGGACCTCTTCTAATTTTAGAAATCACTTGGTTAGTTGGTTTTCATATATCATTTAACAAACTGGAGATCATATATTTGGAGAATATCATGGGATGTGAGTTCATGGAGCTTTGTTAATTATTGGTTGCCCATGAATAAAGAAATTGGAGTTGCTTTTCTCCCTAGAGCTGAAGATATGGAAATGGTTACAAACCATTAAATCTCACGAGTTCATACTTTTAAATTGCTCCAGAGTACATTTTATGATCTAATTTAATCTTACTTCAAATACATTTTTCTCAGAAAGTGAAAATTTGAAGTTATTACCGTCAGGAGGTATTATATTTTTTAAATTCAATTCTATATTCTGTATGCTGACATTGAAGATTGACTAATGTCAAGGGGATCTAGGTTTGAATTTATGCAGGGTCTTTTACAAAACCTATTGCTTATTTGAAATAAAACACCACTTGAGTCTAATTAGAAGGAAATGATGTTACAAAAACAGACTTTTAAGGCAACTCAGTGGCAACTGTAATATTAATTTTAATATCCGATTGATGTTTTAGAGGCCTTTCTCACAAAGTGATACTCCACCACTTCCTTTTGCTGTAGTGTAAACGTCCTAACTATTTAGAACAATATCTTTGTGATAAAATGTTCCATTCATGATGCCTTGTCCTCTGAAAAAATGAGCTTTGCTATTGCATAAAGAAACAGCTTTGATACACATTCTAGTCACCGCCTAACAGCTCCTGACTCATAGCTGTAAGAGGATGAAAAGACATTGAGACAAATCTTACCTTGAAGAATTTACACTCTCAAAAGAGATACTCAAGGACTGAAATAGGTAATCTTATTGGCACACATCTTACCACAATAAAGGAAATCAAAACATGGAAGAAATAGAAAGATCACCGATGGTCTCTGAAAACTGAATTTAGGAAAGGATTTAAAGAAAACTGAGCAGAATAGCACAGGGATTGGGGGGTCGGATTGTGTTTTCACTACTGATTTAATGCTTTCTAGCTGAGTAATAATAATAAACACTTACAAGATATTTATTACAAGGTAGGTACTCAGCCAAATGTCTTTAACTCTAAATGTTTGTTGCGTATAATCCTGTGTTTTAGGGTGGGATAGTTGAGGGTTGTAGAAATTAAACTACTCATTACGGTTCTCACAGCAAGGGAGAGGCAAACACTGGACCAGGACTTGTCAATGCGCTGCCTATTTTAAAAATGGCTGTCTCTTTGGGCTCTAGAGGTCTCACTTTCAATGTGAAGTTAGGAATATTCATTTCTCTTGTTTATTAAAGACTGAGGAAATAATAATAATAAAACCTCTAGTCTGGTATATATGGCAGTTGCTCACAAATGATGGTGAAAACATTGACATTTCTGGAGAGAGGATATGTGGACTGGGACATGAAGAATATTTGCTGCATAGCTACAAAGGGAGGGAAAGAGAAAGCAATGGAATAGCACAGATCAAAGAGCAAATAACTATCCATTTGTAACTAGCACAGTAGTGATTAAAGATGGATCAATTGGTTCCTTCCTGGATAAGGTCTTGAATCAAGAATATATCTTGTATTTGTAAAATCAGTTGTATTTGAACTAATATGGAATGACAAACATGGAGGATCTCATGTAGACGTGGGGTGACGAGCTAGATGCTCAAACACCACCTCCCACCTGCTAATTTAGCCCGCATTCTGTGTGTGTGCTCTCTTTAAAGACAGACTTTCTGAACTGCAACAGCTGTAACTCTAATGTCATCCCAGTACCAAAGACAGAAGAAAAGGATGTGATCATATAAAGCAACATCCTAAGCTTCCCTTTGACTCAGGTACTGTTAGCAGGAATGATTGAAATGGTTACATGGTAGACTTGACCATGAAGAATCAGGATAGGTGATATTATATTATTATTATTAT
>NW_004949225.1:143702-145498 GCF_000317375.1 Microtus ochrogaster | reverse complement strand
ATCCTGTTCTACTGGGCCATCCTGTTCTACTGGGCCATCCTGTTCTCCTGGATCATCTTGTTCTCCTGGGCTATCCTGTTCTACTGGGCCACCCTGTTCTATTGAACCATTCTGTTCCCAATGAACAGCATATTCTGAAGAATATAGATGCTTTCTTGACAACTGTAAGTTTTGAGATAATTTCAGTAAGTTTATGGTTAGAATATTATTAGGAATGTAATTCATGAAACAGCACTTTATTGACAGCTCTCTGCCTATTTTTTTTTTTTTTTTGACTTTTGAGACAGGGTTCTCCGTTAAAATGAAGTTTCTTACGGGAGGGTTGAAGGGGGAAGGGAGAAGCAGGGAGGGTAGCAGAAAAAAGTGTAGAGCTCAATAAAATCAATAAAAAATGTAAAAAAAAATGAAGTTTCATAATGTAGTTCAGCCTGGCCTCAAATACAGTCTCCCTACTTTTACATCCCTGGTGTTGGAATCACAGGTGTGTATCATGGGGCCTGGAAAATTCAGTTTACTGTAAAAATACTTGCATAGTTATGCTATTGATGTAATGTTCACAGTAAAGTTATGGAATCAGCCTGGGTATTCATTTAATAAAGAAAATGTAGTGCACATAGACAATGGGATATTCAGCTGTAAAGATGAACAAAATTATATCATGTGCCCCAAAAGGGACAGAACTGTGGATGATCATATTAAGCAAAATAAGAAGGTTCAAAAGGCGAGTATGAGTTCTCTCTTAAATATGAGATTTAAGAAGATAGAGGGTCATAAAATTAACATGGTAAAAAGGCCTTGGGGTAAAAGAGAGTATTGGTGGTGTTATGTATGATCCAAGTGTGTTGAATCTGTATATATATACGTCATCACGAATGCCATTACTTTGCAAAATTCACACACGTTTGCAACATAAAATAGAATAAATGATGGTGGAGATGTCCTGATTATTCAAAGATTAACAGAAATTTTCAGGGAAGTAGGTAGAAATAAATGTCTGAGGACCACTGTGGTTTTTTCCCCATGATGGTGTATGTAACCCTAACCTCACTTCACCTAAACAAGGGTGAGTCATTCGCCTTGCTGAGTCTTCCTTGAACAATGTTCTTTCCAGATGTTTCCTGTGTTTCTAACGTGTCCATTTTCCTTATTTGCTTAACCAAGCAATGGCAGAGTATTTGTTTTATGTGCATCTCTCTTCCTTGAAGAAGATGCATTTTCCAGAGTCCCCAGTCCACTTGTGTGGACAATGTATGCACCTTTGGAATCTGGAGAAAAGATTCAAGGAAGTGGTGGACATTGAGAATAGAATTTCACAGCCAGTTTGTATAACACCCCAGATCAGAAAGTTGGACTTTAATTTTATCTGGGAAAGAAAAGAGGTCTGTTCTTTAACTATTGTAGGAAACAGATACCTTGTTCTGTTACCATGCGAAATTCACTCCACCAAAATTTAAGTGGAAAAGAAACCTTCACAGCCTGTTTCTACAGAACATATTCTTGGTTTTCTCTCCTTCAATTTTCCTACTGTACCAAAAGAGCTGTGCTCTTTAGACCTGTGATAACCCAAAGTCATGCCACTGCTGTCTGCCTACTGATGACAACAGCACACTGGTTTGCTATTCTGGAAAACTGTAAGTTGTTCTCTAAAGTTATGAAATGTTAGGTATGAAATTTAAATCACTTTGATTTTTACATTTAATCAGTCAAATGAGAAAACTTGAATAGCACAATCAAAATTCTTTTTAACATGGCACAGATCAAAAGTCTCTCTCTCTCTCTCTCTCTCTCTCTCTCTC
>NW_004949225.1:140213-142825 GCF_000317375.1 Microtus ochrogaster | reverse complement strand
GTGTGTGTGTGTGTGTGTGTGTATAGGGACTGGGAAGAAACTGCAGCAGGGATGTAAAATTAAATAAACAAATTTAAAAATACTAGATTTTGAGGGAAATGGGAGGAGGGGAGGAGGTGGAAATTTTTAATAAACGAGTAAATTAAAAATATCAGATTTTAATTATGTCTGCTCACCTGTGTGAGCAGTGTGGGTACGTGCACCTGAGTGAGGGTGCCCTCAGAGGCCAGAAGAGGGTTTCAGATCCCTTGGAACTGGAATTGCAGAGGGTTGGGAGCCCATGCCATGGGATGATGCTGTCCACACGTGAGCATGAACTCTGCCCTCTGTCCATTCTTCAGCCCACGCCATGGGATGGAGCTGCCACCATTTGAGTATGAACTCTGCCCTCGGTCCACTCTTCAGAGTGCTGGGAACTGAACTCAGGTTCTGCGATAAGAGCAGATTTGTTCTTAAGCACAGAGTCATCTCTCCTCATCCTTTTATATAGTTTACGTGTAATAGTTTTTGGTAATATTTAATATTTCAAAGACTTAGAAAGAAAAGATCACTTAAATTTAGTGGTGCGTTTGTTTTCCTTGTTGCTTTTAATTTGAAACAATAGTGCATGGCTTTTCAATGGCCTTCAAAATGTGATGTTTTATTTTGTCCATGTTAAGATGATATTGTTTTGAGCTTGTTTTATTAAATATTACCAAAATTAAAATTACCTGTTTATTTTTTTAAATGGGGTTTGAGTTTATGGTGATGAGGTAGGGTCTGAATAAACATGTTCCAAATACTTTTGCTTTATTGTCTATTTCTAGCAAGATTTACAGACAAAGGGATAACTGTTGAATGCATGGCAGGGTCACAGAATAAGAGATAAAGGAGCTGGAATGCAGCTCTAATGTTAGAGTTCTATTTATTTAAGCTTGTTCACATGTTCTTGGTCTTGTGTTTCTATTTGTATTAGTCAAGATTCTTCTGAGAAACGTAAAAGAGCCTGGAGGCTGAAGTCCATTAGCAATGGGATAAAATTCATGCCAGAAAAGCACAGGTTTGAGCATGAACTCTGTCCTCCGTCCATTCCGGCCCACGCCATGGGATGGCGCTTCCCACATGTGAGCATGAACTCTGCCCTCCGTCCATTCCAGCCCACGCCATGGGATGGCGCTTCCCGCACGGAGCATGAACTCTGTTCTCCGTCCATTCCGGCCCAAGCCACGGGATGGCGCTGCCCACACTCATAGAGTTTTGCGTTCAGTCTTCTCGCCCACACTGTCTTCTAGCAGGATACTTTACCAGTGGTTTTTAATGTGACTATCAAGATTAGCCATCAACACCTCCAAAAGAAAAGGATGAGTTGACTGTCCCTCTTCATTGTTCATTTTTGAGATTTTGAACTTTGTGGAGGGGTTCTTATGACACGGTACTCAATGATCTAAGAAGGAACATCCTTTCTGTGCACTTGGAGCGTGAAATTCCCTCAGTTATCATGAATAAGCTTAAAAAAAAATGCAGGAGCTGGGGAGGAGGCTCAGGGGTTAAGAGCACTTGTTCTTGCAGAGGACCGGGGCTCTGTTCCCAGCACTGACATGGTGGCTCACAACCATATGTAACTGTAGTTTCAGGGGATCTGAAGAGAACACCAGGCGCGCGCGCGCGCGCGCACACACACACACACACACACACACACACACACACATGCACGCGCACACACACACACATTCATATAAAGCATTTAGCAAAGTTCCCTGAACAGAGCTGATTCTTAGAAAAAATTATAAATATCAAATTTTGGGGGCATTTCAGGGTCAGGCAAAAACCTGGCACAAGCGAATTTCCCAGGAACCTACAAGGAAGACCCCAGCTTAGACTCAGCAATAGTAGATATGGAGCCTGAACTGGCCACCTCCTGAACTGGCCATCTCCTAGCCCAACAGAGTCCTCAGAGAGGCTTCATCCAGCAACTGATGCAAACAGATGCAGATCCACAGCCAAACATTAGGTGGAGCTTGGGGAATCCGGCAGAAGACTGGGAGAAAGAACTGCAGGAGCCAAAGGGGTCAAGGACTCCACAAGGAAACTCACAGAATCAACTAACCTGGGCTCATGGAGGCTCAGAGACTGAACCGATGACCAGGAAGTCTGAATGGAATTGACCTAGGCACTCTGCATGTAGGCTACAGTTGTGTAGCTTGGCCCTCTTGTGGGACTTCTAACAGTGGGAGCAGGGGCTGCCTTCAACTCTTTTTTTTTTTCTTTTTTTGAGACAGGGTTTCTCTGTAGTTTTTGGTGCCTGTCCTGGCACTAGCTCTTGTAGACCAGGCTGTCCTTGAACTCACAAAGATCCGCCTGCTTCTGCCTCCCGAGTGCTGGGATTACAGGCGTGCGCCACCACCGCCCGGCCTTCAACTCTTTTATTGGCTTTTGAGACCCTGTTTCTCATATTGTGTTGCCTTGCCCAGCCTTAGTACAGGGAAAGGTGCTTACTGCAACTTGATATGCCATGTTTGATACTCAGGGGAGACCTGCCATTTCCTAATCAGAGACAGAGGAGGAGTGGATTGAGCGATGGGAACACAGGGTGTGTGTGTGTGTGTGTGTGTGTGTGTGTGTGTGTGTGTGTG
>NW_004949225.1:129561-140113 GCF_000317375.1 Microtus ochrogaster | reverse complement strand
ACACGGAGACAAAACATTTACACATAAAAATAAATAATTTAAAAAGAATCTTTAAAAAATAAAAAAATGCTTGAAAATGGCCGTTGGAATGAATGTGCCAATGCGTATTGCTGACCCTGCTACCTACACTTAGCTGCATAGACAGAGACACTAAGATACGTCCTCACCTATTATGAGAAGTAAGAACAGCTAGCCAGTCTACCTCTTCCATTTCTACACTTCCTATTTTCTCATCTACCCATTTATTAACCCCAAGTAAATAGATAAGAGGTACACAGTATTCCATAGAAAGTGAGAGGGGACAGGGCAAAGAAATACCATGGTTGTAAGGAATAGAAGGGCTGTGTTCATATGTACAGATATTTGATATTAGGTAATTTTCTCTAGACCATATGGGTAGAGATCAGTAGTAGTCAGGGTGCTCTAAAGGTACAGAACAGATAGAATATGTGTATTAAATATATAAACTATATTTAACATACATTTTAATTTAATCCATATATATTAAAATGCAGATATACTAGATTGTTTTCCACAGATGGTCTGCATAGTCTAACAACGGTTCCCTTACGCCAGAAAGGTTGAGAATCTGGTGGTTCTCAGCCCCCAGAACTGGCTGTTTTTCGGCAGTCCCAGCTTGGTTCTGAAGCTACCAGACAGTGCCTCTCACATTCAGGGTGTGTCTTCCTGCTTCAAACAGTTGGATCAAGAAAATTCCTCACAGGAGTACTGGTGGATTATGTTTTAGTTGATTCCAGATATAGTCACATTTACAATCAAGATTAACCATTACAGGAACTAATGATAAACAGAGTAAAATATGCCCCTTCCAAGCACCAAAGTAGCAAAGAGAGAGAATAGTAATGAAAATACCTTACAGATTTGAGTCTGTGGTTTGTATTTTTCTGGGGTCCTCACGGTACCATTAACTAAGTGTATTTGTGGGAGTGGATGGTGATCATAAAAAGTTTAATCTCAAGGAATATAGGTTGCCCTGAAGTAAATGCAATGTACAAAGTCTTTCATTGAGAAAAATTTCTCTGCTTGTTCCTGGGTGAAAACTTGCAAATAAACCCTAGTAAACCAACTAGCAATAGAAAAACAAAACAAAACAAAACAAAACTAAGAGAGAAGTAAGAAAAAAGTTTCAGAATAAGCTTATTTTATTGCTGCATAATTGGTCTATTCCAAAAGAAAAAAAATAGTATTTTGGTGAAAATAACTCCAGCAGAATCATTAAGTGCTGTTTCAACAGGTCTTTCAAACCAGTAACTCCGAGGAGGCTGGGATCAAATGAACGGGAATATAAAGATCAATGGGGAAATCGCAGACAAGATAAACATCAAAGTCAATGAGGCCGACTGCGGTCAGGTCCACATCTGCTCAGTGCAGTTAAAGGTAAACGGAAACGCAGCTTGTGAAGTCCTGGCATAATAGCAGCGACCACTGAGCACGACAGGATGCTGTTTATTTTGTAGCCACCAGTTGGATCCACGTCAGAGACTCATTTCATGCCATCCAAAGGGATTGCAGGAGAGAAGGAAGGACACAAAGGCGCTAAGTTTTCACTGTGGAATCTCCCGTACCCACTCTCAATTCCATATACACATCAATATCCATTTTATTCCCGCATGTTCTAATCCCTTGACTGAGATACACGTGTTCTGTCATGTGTTCTCTCTCTCTCTCTCTCTCTCTCTCTCTCTCTCTCTCTCTCTCTTTCTCGCTCGCTCTCCCCCCCTTTCTCCTTTGTGTGTGTGTGTGTGAGATAGAGGGAGAGAAGGGGAACAGAGGAAGAGAGGGAGAGAGGGAGGGAGGGAGAGAGAGAGAAGAGTCATTTGCTAAGGGGGGAATACTCAAGAGTAGTGTTCTTCTGAATAATTTTGGACTTTACATAGGTAGCTTTTCATTCGTGTCTGGTTCTTTCTGTCCATACTAGAATAGTAAAGAAATACACCACAATGCCAGTCGGCAAAGCACAGATTGAAAAATATCCTGGAAATGTAGCATCCAGCGAGGGATGAGCAGAGAAGGGGGAGTCCCAAGGAAGAAGTGTCACTGTGATAGAGCCAGGAATGTACAGGAGCGTAGCCAGGAGCCCCCTCCTCCCGTGCTCACTGGCCCTGAGCTCAGGGACTTTGGCCCTGGCTCTCTTTCTCAGCAGGAGCAGGACAACCAGCAATGTGATCAGTTGCTTCTGAAATCCAGCTGAGGACATAGCGTCTCAGGAAATTTGTCCTGGTACCTTATTTGCCCTTCAGTATCTTCAGTAATCCTGTGGGCTCTGTTCATCTTCATTTCCACTGTTCCTAGATCGCTGGCCTGGGAGCAGTGATCTCATGGAACTTAAGTCTGGCATCATATTTGATGTTATTTGTTGCTGTTATTTCCTTTTCATTCTCTCCAGCCAGGACAAGTTTCACACCAGTAAGGTGTTGTGTTTAGGTGAGTTTATTCTTCCAAAAAAAGTTCTGCCTTCTTAAGCTGTGCCCTCCACAGTGTTTGGTTTTGGTGCTAGGCTTTTCTGTTATTGTTGCTTTATTTGTTTGTTTGTTTTTTGATTTTATTTTCTTTCTTCTTCTTCTTCTTCTTCTTCTTCTTCTTCTTCTTCTTCTTCTTCTTCTTCTTCTTCTTTTTTTTAACAGAGTTTTTCTGTGTAGCCCAAAATATAACAGGAGAGCACATTTCCTATCTTGTTCCATTGTTTTTTTTTTCTCTTCTCAATTCTTTTCTTCTTGCTCGGTCTTTCACTTTCTTTGCTGTGTCTAATCTACTCAGTGTTTTAAAGTTGAGCCAGTTTTAAAAACTTTTTGAACTGTAATTTGTATCCAATAAAATTAAAAAATTAATGATAATAAAAAATACAATAGGATAGCTGCCACCACAACCAAATGATTTAAAACATTTTAGTATCCCTCTCCAAATTTCCTCTCTTCCCGTTTAAGTCAGTCCCCTTTTTCTTTTCCCTGTAAACTCTATTCGACTTCTGTCATTATATTTTTTATTTTTCTAAACTTTTATATATACGAGTTAATCATGGTGGGTAGTCAGTTTGATGACTAAATCTATTGCCTGTCTTTAAAGGGAAGAAAAAGAAGAACGGTCTGAAGCTGAAACTGGACCCATTGCAGAGGCTGCTCCTTGAGTGTCAAGGGGATCTTGACTCAATTAAGATCCAACAATCCCAACAACAAAGAATCAATAAAACAAACATTTTGAGAAAATACTTCTTGTCACTATAGACAACCAAGAGAGACCCTAGGGAACTACAGATGAGAAAAAAGACTTCCTCCCTCTAGAAAATTGGCTCTCAACCTTCCTAATGCTGTGACCCTTGAATACAGTTCCTCATGCTGTGGGGACCCCCAGCCATAGAATTATTTTATTGCTACCTCATAAGTGTAATTTGCCACTGTTATGAAACACAGTGTAAATCTGATGCGGCCCCAAAGACGTAACCACAGCTTGCCATCTGCTGCTCTGGAGGTTGCTGTGAGTGGGAGAGACGAGCCAAGAGCAGGGAAACAGAGCAGAACAGAGCAAAGCAACACGGAGAACTCCGACCCAGTCATATAGAGGCAGTTGCAGAAACATCGTCCCAAGATTTCAGTGGAGGAAACTGGAGACTCTCCATTAAAAGATATCTTTGGTCTGGTCTTTCAAAAGTGAGGTGATAGTCACGTGGCATTTCAGGTGGAGACAGTAACTCGTTTTTGGATTGCAAAATACTGTTCTCCCTAGGACAAACCTGCCCTAGTTTCCTCAGTCCATTACTGGATACTGAGAAGACATACTTTGTAGATCTGAGTTCAGGATCAGGGAAATATTCTAGGTTATCCAGACAGACCCAGTCTAATCACAGAGTCCCACCGAGAGCAGCCTCTAGAAGACGCGATGACAGAAAGCACGGTTAAGGGAAACTAGAAACAGTCAACCCTAGAGGTGCGGAATAGGCCCAGGACCCACGGAATGCAGGTGCTCTCCAAGAGCTCAGCAAGGGAAGGAAGGAAATTCCCTGACCTCAGGAGGATGGGCGCTCTGCCAACATCTTAATTTCAGCACACCAGACTCATTTCTGACTTCTGGAAATATAAAATAATGAGTTTGGGCTGTTAGGACCCTCAGTGGCAATTTGTTATACCAGCTGTAGGAAACGCGTCCCACGAACAAATAGAGCTTCTCAGGAAGCAGGGACTGCTGTAGTTGTGATATATTCCAGGAAGTTTCTGGGGGATTAGTGGGGAATGGAGCTAAATATGTTGCTTGAGAAAAAACAGCACAACTTAAAAGAAACACAATACTGTTAATAGGAATGTATCTTGGCAATCACCAAACACTTGCAAATGTTTGCTGAGTGCATTTGCTGCATATTGTTATGGCTTGAGTTTTGTTGCCTTCCCTGGTACGTTGTAACTAGGGCCTCAGAACGTGACCTCACACGGAAGTATGGCCATTGCAATTGTAGTTTATCAAGCCAAGGATGTGTTGTAGTGGGGTGGGAAGGGGAATGTTAACCCTGTAAGGGAAGTGGGGAGGTTTGGAGAAGGCTTGCAGACTGGAACAATACTGTATGGACACAAAGGCAGAGATTGGAGAAATATTTTAAAACCCAAGAAATACTGAAGGTTGCCTGGAGTTCACCAGGAGCTAGAGGGAGAGGCGCAGACCCTGTCCTTATAGGGGTCAGAAGGGACTCGTCCAACCCACATACTGATCTCCCACCTCCAACCTCCAGAACCATCGAGCAATAGATTTCTGTTGGCCATGCTACTTGATATATAGCACTCAGTGTGTCATCTCTAGGAGAAGATTATACTTTTACATAGGGAGAAAGTACAGGGAGCACCGTAAGACAGATTGATAGAAATATGAAGTAGGGCCCAGCAGTTACCAGAACTGCTGGAGAAGAGCAGCTGCCTACCTGAAAAGGTGGATTCAAAGCGGGGAGAGGGCTGAGCCCTGCCAAGTAGTGGATTTGGGGTGGTTCAACTTCCAACTCTGAAGTCCACTTAACATAGAAGCAGATGTTTGAACTCACATCTGTCTCAGAGAGCTCAGCCTGTGCCTGCAGTTCCTAGAAGCATCCCCCAGGACACTAGGCCTAGTAAATGCTCTGAAAGAAAGCCATTAATCAAACAAATTAAAAGAACTCGGCATCTTAGGATTTTTCAAAATCCTAATAGATATTGAAAAACATCTATTCAACTCTGTATCCTTCTGTGCATTTTTTTAAACCTTCGTAGCATCCCTGTTCATGCCAGAGAGGGATACATTATTCTGAGTGTGTCCTAGGGTCCTGGAAGGGAATGGATCAGCTTCTGGTAATAGCTCGTGCTACTCTTGCAGAGGATAGGAGTTTAGGTCATACACATACACACACACAAATAGAAAATAAAATCTGAATGTGTCCCCGTCTCAAACTTCTATTCAATACAGTTTTCAGTAGAAACTGTTGGTTATTGAGCACTTGAACTGTGGCTGAAATATACTATGAGCACAGAGGTACACATTAGGTTTCAGAGCTTTTGTGTGAAAAATGTAAAATATATTGGCAATTTTTGTATTACTTAACAAATTACAACGATAGTATTTGTGGCTGTGACTATAGCTCAATGAGCACTTACTTCATATGAACAGAGCCCTGGTCTTGATTCCCAGCACCATTTAAACACGGGTGGGGGTGCATGACTCTATTATACCACTCAGATCTAACGTTCAAGGTGAGCATTGAATACACAGGGTGCTTGAGGTTAACCCCCTTGTTTTTATACCAATGTTTTAGATATATTATTATGTAAAGAATATGAAGGTGTTTTTGCTCACAGACATGTACTAGGGGAGGCTTGAATATTAAGCACACAGGGTTGCTCCTTCAAGGGAAGGAATGCAAAACCTGTTTTCCACCCAGAAGCTGAAGTGGAGAAGCCTTCTAATATGGCGACCTTTGAGCAATCAGTGTGACCAAAGACGTTCTTGCACCAGGCTCTCCTCCAGACTTCCTGTACACTTGTTTATCTTAGTCAATCTATAGAGCCTGTTTTTATAGGTGGTATCAGATGTATTTTTACAAAGAGTTTGTGATGTAATCTCATCTGATCTGTATTTAGCTTACTCTGCTCCTCAAAGAGAATTAGATAAGCTTTATTGTACATTTGGGACCGAGTCCATAATCACAAGAATAGTGTTCACCAGATTGTGCTGTATTTACATAATGTAAACAACTCAGCTCCTGAAGTTTGAACTAACACTGGTTACTAAATCTTGTTGCGCTGAACTAACTTCTTGCCTCATGTTTTAGAATTTCTATTGTTGCGACGAAACACCATGACCAAAAGGCAAGTTTGGGAGGAAAGGGTTTACTTGGTTTATATTTAGCATTGCTCTTCATCAGCGAAGGAAGTCGGACAGGAACTCAAACAAAGCAGGATCCCAAAGGCAGGGGCTGATGCAGAGCCCATGGAGGAGGGCTGCTTACTGGCTTGCTCAGCCCACGTTTTTATAGAACCCAGAACCACCAGACCAGGGACGTCACCACCTAGCATGGGCTAGGTTCTCCCCCGTTCATCACTAAATGAGAAAATGCCCTACAGCTGGATCTCACAGAGGCATTTCCTCCCCTAAAGCTCCTTCCTCTGACAACCCTAGCTTGTGTCAAGTTGACACACAAAACCACCCAGTACACCCAGAATTTATTGCTCTGCTGTCCACGAAGGTTGGAGAAAACCCCACATTAGCTAAATAAAATACGTTGCTGAAATCTATTTTGATTGTTTCTTATCAAGATTTTTTGTCTGCAACTAAATCACCAGATTAGAAGGTAAACTACTAGAAATTTAAGCATACATGTCGCCAAAAATCAAGATCTGACAGTAGCCCACTCGACCGTCAAATGATCTGAATCCTCTTTAATTTCTAGGTTCTTTTGAAGCTCTTTAAGAGGGTTGAGATTTCTGTGTGCTAACAAGTTAGCTTGATCAAAGATGCTTGTGCAAATATGAGGCTGTTGACTATGCATAGCAATAGTTACTGCTAGAGTACCGGCACTTGGTATGCGCATGCTTGCACACGCTCATGTGTGTAAGCACCTGAGGCTCCATCCCACATCCCATGAACTCCACGAAGGCACCTACACATATGTGAGGAGGGAGAAGAGCCCTACGGTCATGAATGCTAACTCCTCTATAATGATAAGTAGCATCTTCTCTCTGGAGAGATGGTCTCTACTGTGTTATTCGGGAAGCACGCTCACCGTTTGTTATGTGAGGGCAATCAATCACCTCCTGAGGCTACAAATCAGCCTGTTTGTGGAATGTACTGAGAAGATTAAAGATAATGAAAGCCTCTAATGGATGCAGGAGAGAGTCACCTTCCCCAACGTGTCAGAAAATGAGAGTCTAGAAATGCTTGCGCTTCCCTCCCATATTTTTGCATTCCTGTCTGTTGTCTCAAGAGCTAACAGGTTATTGCTGGCCTGTTTTCAGGCTCCTAGGACCACATTGGTGTGTCTCAGAGTTTGCCCAAGAGCCCAGGCAGACAGAACACCTGATGTTACTCTTTGTTTCAGTCAATACCTTAATCACATGTGCTGTTTGTTTCCTTTCTAGCTTTTTTATTTTTATAAAATGTGGTGATAATAAAGCATCACCTCGATGAACTATATGGGTCACATGCATTTTAAAAGTGCCACACTAGTGGAAACTTTGAATTGAATGGGTGACGTCTGGTATCAACAACTTTCAGTGCAAATAAGAGTTAAGCCCAAGAATGAACACAATGCCTACCGTTACTCCTCTTATTCTCTTCTGCATTGCCAAAGTCTTCTTTGGTTATGCACAAGGTGAGAAATATGACCTTCTGAAAAATGGCTGGGTTTCTGTATGCACGCCAGTCACTTGTATTCGAACCTCAGAGCAGGCCATTTCTGCTTATTTATTTTAAAATAAACTGTGATTGTAGGTTTCTGTTTGCTTCTTTATTGAAGTGACTAGACAGGTCATTTAAGAAATTTTTACAAGAAGTTCTGGAAATCTCTTTGTAATAACAGTCAATATTCTCTGAGTGGTGGCACATGCCTTTAATCACAGCACTCGGGAGGCAGAGGCAGATGGATCTCTCTGAATTCGAGGCCAGCCTGATCTACAAGAGCTAGTTCCAGGAGAGGGTCCAAAGCTACAGAGAAACCCTGTCTTGAAAAAAAAAAACGTAAAAACAAAACAAAACAAAACAAAAAAATAAGAAGTGATATTGAAAGTGATGTCATCAGCGATTGGCACTTTTAGAAACCATTTATTCAACAGCAATACCAGGTCTCTTGTAATCATATTAATAATAGTACCTTATAAATATGGAGCATTTATACTATTCTAAATATATGTATCAGTCATCAAAATAGCTATCTATAGGAAAGAAACTGAGACCCAAACAGGCTTACTAACTCACTCAAGAATCCAATAAATTTGTTGTAGACGCAGAATTTGATCCTGGTCATAATTTGAACATATGATACCTCATTGAATTATATAGAGACAGAAATTAAAATGTGCCTTACTATATGGCAAGACCTGTATTTTCAAACATATTTAGTCAACTATATATGATAATCTTGTCTAAAAGACAAGCTTTTGCATTTTGTGGTTTATACATTCAGTGTAACAGGCTTTCTTTTGGCCACCAACCAGCTCCCAAATCATGACACAGAGACTTACTATCAATTATGAAAGCTTAGCTTTATCTTACGCTTGCCCCACTAGCTCTTATATTTAACCCATTTCTCTTCATCTACATTGGCCTCAGGGCTTCTTACCTGTTTTTCATTCTGTATGTCCTACTTTTTCTGTTTCTTCTGTGTTTGGCAGTTTGGAAGCTGCCTGGCTAGCCTGACCCATGCATCTCCCTCTCTTTCTCCCTGGAGACTAGCTTCCTGCTCCTACTTATTCTCGCTGGCTGCCAGCCCCGTCCATTCCTCTACCGCATAGCTATTGACCGTTCAGTTTTTCATTAGACCAATCAGGTGCCCAGGGAAGGCAAAGCAAACATATTTACTTTGTTAATCAAATACAACATAAACAAATGTAACACATCTTTGCTTAGTTAAAGTAATATCCCACAACACTCCAGCTTCATTCTGAGATGCGTCTTTAGCATCTCTTTGGGGGCACAGACAGAGGTGAAATCAAGTAGTGATTTGAGTCTGGTTCTGCCTTTTAATGGATTTTAAATCAGTTGTGTTTATAGATTTGAAACAATAGACAGATATATAAAGTCTCTTTTGATTTCATTATGTATACATATATATATGTATATATATTTGACAAAAAATAAACAGCCGACTACAAAAATTAAGAAATAGACTCTTGTCACATAGACTTATTTATAGGTTGCTTTGTGGATAAATGTTTATTTATGGAGCATTTAAGTTGTTCTTTGACATCTTGGAAGTATAATATAAATGGGTTTTCCCCCTCATTTGAAGAAAAGACTAACTGTAGCTCAGAACTAAGGTTCATTTATTCATTCATTCACATTTTAAATTTCATGCATCATTATAGAGAACATTCTGTGTGCACTGCACAACCTCTGAAAATGCAGCGGCTATAGACGCTTGACCTTAGAGGTTATGATCTAGCTCAGGAAATGAAATATGCTCATTCAACTAGAGTGCCAGGTAACGTGTGAGAAATCTATCGTGTTGAGTGTTCCTGTTTTACTGTATACTCAGGACTGTAAATATCAATAAAGTCCAAGTTCCAATCTAGAAGTAGGGATGAAGTTTGGTTTTAGAAGGATGGCTGTTACACTCTTGCAACTTAAGCAGGATGTAATTTTCTTGTCAGACATATTTATATTCATAGAAAGCTCTTGAGAAATGAGCTGAGACAGAAACAGTTTGATTTATTTTGAGCCTTAAATTCCTTCAAGTCTTGAGATGCTGTAATCTCAGGCTTTAGTAAATAAAACATCATTTAGGGGTGCTAGATTTTCCAGGAATTCCTGTATCAGCATGTGTTGGCAATGCCTGCTCCAGATTCAAAGGGGTCTTGGGATGGAGGCATTGGTTGCTTCTGGGGAGTCTCTATGAGGGGATGTAAACAGTGCATGCCTCATCCACCCAGGAAATGCTACTGGGCATGTTTCTTCTTTTCTTCCTGTTCTGTACTCATTCGAATTTCATGTTTAAGTGAAAACAACATCATTTAAAGAACAATATAATCATAAAAATGGATTCGAATTTAGTACATAATATTATATAGCTCTTTAAAACCTGTCTTTCTATGTTTTGTTAAAAATCAAAGCTTCCTTCCTCTAAGGATTGCACTTAGTTTGAATAGCATGCATAGGGCAATTTTCTGGATTTTTCAAAATTTAAAGAAAAGATGAGATTATAGAAATGACATCTTATGGCTATAATACTTTTCCTTTATTGATCTCATATAACTGGAGAGTTAGCTGTTTAAAGTTTGATAATTTCACATCCCCAAAAGCAATATAAATCTCCATATTTTGATGGCTTGTTCTGGCTACTTTTTAAATTTTAAATTAAATAAATAAATTT
>NW_004949225.1:126327-127915 GCF_000317375.1 Microtus ochrogaster | reverse complement strand
TTATCCATCAACAACCTATATTTCCCAATTATACATTACATTTTAAAAATGAACTACACAATCACAGTACCTTAATCAAGATCAGAAATATATATACATGTAACAAAATTGACCTTAAAATCCACACCAATGTAAATTATTCATATCTATATCATATCCCCCTTTAAATGTAAAAAACATTTATAAACAATATTTGCGAACATGGGCGCAGTTATCTCTCTCCAAACTGCTTCCTGCTGAATGGGGGCACTGTTATTCAGGTCTTTCATTGTATAACCTGTGTGCCAGGTTTATCTCAGTTGGCAGTTGGGTGAAGTAATTTTTTGAAGGTGTTCACAGCAACCTTTCAGGAGGGCGTGGTCTGTCATACCATATTGGGATAGAAACAATCCACACTGTCTCATCCTCTGTGAAAACAAAAGAAGAAACTCTTTTCCAAAGTATCATATCCTTAGATCCAAATTTTAAAGTCAAGGTATTTTCAAAATATATATGTTGGATTAATTCAGCAGCATTTATGAACAAATATCTTTCTGTTGCTCCTTCCTCAGCATTCAAACAATTCAAACAGAGCATAATAGCATACAGTATCAAGATTCTCTGTGTATTTTCCATCTTTGTGCTTTATTTTAACCTCTATTTTGTTTATTTTTACTTTTATTTTTTGCTTTTTGAGACAGGTTCTCTGTATATCTTTGACCTGGAATAACTCTGTTGACCAGGCTGTCCTTGAACTCTCAGAGATCCTTCTGTCTCTGCCTCCCAGGCATTGGGAGTAAAGACGTGTGCTACCACACCTTGAAGTCACAGAGGTCAATCTTCCTCTGCCTTCCAAGTATTGGGATTAAAATTGTGTCCTACCACACCCAACTACTCTCTTTCTTCCTTTTTTTTTACTTTTAAGAACTTTAACTTTTAGCCTGCACATATTTTTAACACACTGTAAATCATTTAGAAGTTTTCTTTGTTTTTGATGCTCTCTTTACTGTATCTCTCTCTGTTTTTCTGACCACATGAGTCTTTAATTTACCAAGCAGTCTCAGTAGGACTAAAGCCGTGGCTTTGAGGGCTGGATCCAGTCCATTCCTTAGCTTTCCAGCCTCATGGCAGAGATACTGTTGGAGCCATTTTTATTGCCACAACTCTGTGACATTTCAAGGTCCCTCCAGCAAGCAAGCTTCAGCAGCATGTGCTTGCAAACCACACGAACCGCCTGCATGAAAGAGTCAGAGTTTGCCCTGGCAGGACAGCCCAGAAAGCCGGTGTTTTAAAACAGCACAACTTTTTTTCCTGCTACAGCTGAAAACAAGTATTCGGTCAAATTTTATCAACACTATTTAAGTGTGTCTTGGCAGGACCTCTTAAAGAGCTGCAGGGTTTTGCAGCTAAGGCTGAGTTAGGAAGCCTCTCTTATATGAGAGCACTTGCTTGCCTCTAGCAAGCAGAGTAGACCCGAGAAATTGCTGCTACCAAGAAAACATGCTTTATTCTTTCCCAAGCTTTCTCAAGTTTTCTGTGGATTCAGTTAGCCTCACTTTGGGCAGGCATTCTGTAGAAGGAGCTGCGGGCTGGTTTCTTGTATTGGATC
>NW_004949225.1:117029-118267 GCF_000317375.1 Microtus ochrogaster | reverse complement strand
AAAATAAAATAAAAAAAGAATATGATCAGCTTGTTTGAATAACTATAAGGGTTTGTAGGTATATAGTCAATTTTCTCCAGAAAACACAAGCCAATAGTTTAGGGAAGCAAAAATTCAAAACCTGTCCAGTGTCCTATAAATTTTGACTACTCTAAGATGTCTGATTTTATAGACAGGGAGAAGCAGTGCACTTCAGCCATCAATTGATTGGCGGGTGGCCATCCACCTTGGGAGGGTGGGATCTCCTGTTCTCTGTCTACTGATTCAAATGTCAATCGCCTTTCAACAAGCTTGCAGCAGAAAATCTCAGAAATGACATTTTGCCAGGTATCCTCCTCTCTGAGAATCGCTTTTCTGGCAAAGTTAAGCATTAGAGCAGAAACAAAAACATTTTGCTTGGAAATAAACAGGAACCACAATTTACCTGCTAGAGAGGAGGTTGTTTGTCTAGGGGACCTTAGCCACCCAGGTAGAAGAAGAGGAGAAATGGTGACTATAGATTTTACCAGATGTCAAAGCAGTACAAAATATACTTAACTTGGGGGTCATTTACCACGGTTGCCTTGGCCATAGGATCGTAATCTCTTACTTGAATGATGGAACATTTTCCTTTCTTCCAATCCTCCTACAATTTGTTCTCTTTGTAGCAATTAGTAACATCTTGTATAAGATCCAATAGGAATCTCACTCTTCTTATGTAATGTTCTCTATGGCAACCCATTTTCATTTTCCTTCCTCAAGTACCAAATGCCCAGACTTCCTCACCTTCTATTTAGTTTAGGGCATGCAATCATCTTTGAAAACGCCATTCGCATTCTAATATTAGGGTCTTTGGCCACTGCTCTGTATTTGAATGCTTCCTCTTCATGACAGGTCGCTGTTGAGAGATGCTTTCCCTGAGAACCTATCTGGTGATTTGGCTGAACCTGGTCCATTCACCTTCCAGACTCTTTCTGGTCAGCATCTTACTTCAGTTTCTTCATATCTAACTCATGACCCCTGGAATGATCTCAAGCGTTTATTAACCTATTAAGAAATTTCACAAAATTAATGTCTTAATTTTGCTTGTCACTGTATCCCTAAGGTCTTCATAAGCACTTGCCATATGGTAAATATTCATAGAACAAAAGAATACAGTGGAATACAGCTTAAGTGTCTCCAACTCTTTTTTTTAATTTATTTATTAAAGATTTCTGTCTCTTCCCCGCCACAGCCTCCCATTTCCCTCCCCTTCCCCC